>NC_022025.1:1880002-1924356 GCF_000317375.1 Microtus ochrogaster
TCTCTTCCGGGACACTCTACCCCGGGATAGCACACACTCACCCGTCCAGATGGGATTCCTCAGCAACTAAACAGGGCTGCCCGGTGGCCCAGTGATCCGCTGACAAAGGGATCTTCCACAACTCTTGAGTGCTCAGTTTCTTTCTGTCCGTTTAGGATTCCTCCTCCCATCCTGACAATGGGAATTAATAGACAGGCAACTGGATATGATGTCTAATAGGCATCTGAAATTATAACATGCAACCCTGCTTCCTGATCTGACTCATCAGCTAGCCTTTGCTCTAGTTTTCCTATCCCCATTAAATATCAAGTTCAAATTTTTAGTTCATAAACTTTATACTTTATTTTCTTTTTCAATACATACCCAATAAAAACCCATGTTGTCATACTTAAAAGAAATAGGAATTGGAGGGAGGGCTCAGCCACTGAAATGCTAGAGCATGGAAACACAGGAGCCAGATTGAAGCTTGGCTCCCAATTAAAGCCAAGTGCATAGGTGTGTATCTGAATCCTAGTTGTTGTGGTGTTGAATGCATGCAAATCCCTGAAGCTTGGTGGCCGGCCGACTGAGCTGACTCCAGAAACATCATGCTTAGTAGGAGATCCTGCCTCAAAAACTAAGGTTCAGAGCAACTAAGGACAACACCTAATTCATCCTTTGGCCCTATGCATGTGTGCATGTGCATGCTGTCTCTCTCTCTCTCTCTCTCTCTCTCTCTCTCTCTCTCTCTCTCTCTCTCTCTTTCTATTCAATCTATTCTCAGAACAGCAAATGACCCTCCAGCTCTTCTCTACCATATTAAAGCAGACACCAATGTATACTATGAGCTACCCCTCCTAATTTTTAAAATTATTTATTTTTTAAGATTATTGTATAAAATTACATCATTCCTTCGTTTTGCTCTTCCAACCACTCCCATATGCCTGCTTCTTGCTATCATTCAAATTACATAGTTTCTCTTTTTCATTAATTGTTGTTGCAAGAACATATGTATACTTTTTTGAAACAGTCTCTCTCTACAGAGGCCTGGCTATCCTTGAACTCACTACATGAACCAGGCTGACCTTGAACTCACAGAACTCTGCCACCTCTGCTTTCCAAGTGCTGAGATTAAAGAGGTACATCACCATACCTGGTGTATGTAAACTTACATAGTAAATATTACCTGTTCAGTCTGTATAATGTTTCAGTCACAGACTATATATGCCCCTCCGCAGCACTCTTAGTTTGCCTATAGTTCTTCATGCAGGGTTGAGGCCTTATGCCTCACTCAGCTCTATAGTCACATAAATCATCCAAATACTCTGGAATTAAGATTTCTAAAATGTCCTTGTTATATATGTTTATTGACATTATTGTTGTTCATTTCCAGTTTCTGATCCAGTTTCATTTTCTGCATGAGACCTTTCCTGATTTTTCTATTAAATTTTCAACCAAAAGCATTAATACTTCACATCTCTAATTTCTTTTTTGTTTTTTAAAAATACAATTTAATTAAACTATTAAATCCAACATTTTGACAAAGTCTTAGTACTGAACCAAAATCAAAACAATATCCTATTTTTAACAATCAGAAATGTTATAAAATAACATCTTTATCAGGACAAAGGCTATCTAACAATTATTTACAGAAATGCTAATATTCTATTATAAAATTTAAGTAATTGCATTCTATATGATAGGAATGTACCTAACAAATACACTTCGAGTGAACTTAAATATCACATAGAAAGTGTAAAGGAAAAATAAGATGTATTAGATATGTCAAAGGCCTCCATTTTCTCAGTAGAGATATTGCTTTTATCAATCAAAAGAAGGTACATAAAATTACTAAATAAATTAATAAATTTGTTGGATATCAAATCAACATAAGACATATCTACATACTGATAGCAATGAACAACATAAATTTGGGATCTTCTAATTATTCTAACAATATAGTCTTATAATTAATTATTGTAACATTAGAATTATGACATCCAGAACAGGAGAACTATATTTAAAATATGCAAAGTGATATCCAAAGACTTATTTCTTGTTGAAAGAAAAAGTAAAGCCAAATAAAAAATCCAAAATAAACCCACAAAACAAGCAATAGACACAACAACATTAACTACTTATTAAAAAAAAATAATATGAGCTGCGTGGTGGTGGCACACACCTTTAATCCCAGTACTCAGAGACAGGCAGATCAAAATAACAACAACAAAAACAAAAAAGAACATGATCATTACTTCCTTTGCTAAGTTTGTTTCATAAAGAATAGCATATGAGTTACAACCATTTGCTAGATTCTCCCAAATGAGGAAGGAGCTTGGTAAGGAAATGGCCCATGGCAAAAAAGCTGGCAGAGTAGGAGGAGTAGCGCTAAAGTCAAACAATTTTCACTACTAATGACTAATTAGCTCAAAAAATTAAGTTGGCGAAAGGTGAATGATAGGGCGAAGTTTTGAGGGAAAGTGGGGCAAGTTGAGGGCAAAAACCAGGATTGCAATGACGAGACTTCCCGAGAGTGACTTCTGTAAAGAAAACAGTCAATTCAAAGAGCAAATGCAGGTGAGTTTCAACCAGCGATGATCTTTCTTCCAGATTTTCTAGCCAACCAACAATCCCGTATTCTGCATTCTGCCCAATTCAAGCACAAGAGTGCCCTTCTAACCTTGTACACTGTGCAAAGGCACACATGATGGCGTGGGGAAGTCAGTCTCTCACTTGAGAGGCAACAGGATTTGTGCAAGGCAGTTCATTGACAGAACAGTAGCCTCCTGGCCTTGCATGGGGCCAGCGGAGAGGATGGAGGGCGCTGCTCTTGGAGACTTGGAGGAGGAGATGAAGGCAGAGGCTGCGGGAGTGAACTGGGGAAAGGCCCCAGCAGGTAGCTGTCCCGGTCCAGATAGACCTTGGCGAATATGGCTCTGTATTAGGAGAAGGCACTGAAGGATATGGTTCTGCTATGTGGCCCTGAGGCCAAGGACTGGGCATCCTGACAATGGAGGAAAAGTGCTCACTTGCCTGACCAGCTGGAGGATTCATCTAGAGTCACAGGAAACCAGAGTCCACATCCTCATCACAGGCGTCCTCTTATTAGGAACTTTCTACAATGTACTCACAGAAGGATTCCTGCTGGAGGACTAGGAGGTGGTCCTCTGACATTTCCAGGACAGCGGCCCCCTGCGGGCTGGCACAAAAGAACCCAGGCTGTCCAAGATGGTCGGAAGCCTGGAGGCTCTCGGGGACCAAGATGATGGAGTGTTTAGTGAACGACACTTCCAGAACCGAGGTGAGATCTGGCTCTAGCAGCAGATCCACGCCATCCAGTTGCAGTTTCGTGGCGCAGCCTGCAGTCAGAAACACCATGGAGGTCGGTGTATTGCTGGCAGACCCAGCGGGCTCTTCCAGTTCGGGTGGCATCTGGGGCTCCTGGAGTCAGCGTCGCTTGGCAGGGTTGGGTCCTTGTGCCTGCAGTGCCCAGCAGGGTTCAGGGTCTGCACCTGGGCTGCGGGGTCGTACTCCCAGCATGTTGGTGATGATGTCTGGCTTACAGAGGCATGGATTGCAGCACAAACAGGTGCAACTGGGCGGCTGCTCTTCTGTCTGTGGAGCATTGTGCTTTCCTCACACCTGGCCCGATATACCCTGGGCATCAATTCTATTTCAAGAGAGGCACAGGAAAACAGGTCCAATAGGGAAATGTCATGATAGGCTCCGCCCCTTCCTAGCTCCGCCCAGCAGTGACCATCTGACCAATGACTATGGCCATAGTTTGTAGGTCAGTGTGTGGTATTTCATTCTTAGCATTCCATAAGCAGCCATTTGGTTTGTAGGCCTTGGCCCCTGCTTTGGATTGTGTGCCTTGTATGCTATAGTCAGATTATAGCAGTAAGCCATCACTGCTCAAGTCTCCCAACTAGAATGTTATGTAAGGACTCCTTGGGATGAAGCCTACTTGATCGTAATGGATGATTTTTTTTATGTGTTCTTGGATTAGATTTGACAGTATTTTAATGAGAATTTTTGCATTGATTTTCGTGAGTGAGATTGGTCTGTAATTCTCTTTCTTGGTTGAGTCTTTGTGTGGTTTTGGTATCAGGGTAACGGTAGCTTCATAAAAAGAGTTTGGCAGTGAGCCTTCTGTTTCTATTATGTGGAACACATTAAAGAGTGTAGGTATTAGCTCTTTTTGGAAGTTCTGGTAGAATTCTGCACTAAAACCATCTGGCCCTGGGCTTTTTATGGTTGGGAGTTTTTTGATGACAGCTTCTATTTCCTCACAACTTAAATTGTTCACCTGGTCTTGATTTAATTTTGGTATATGGTATTTATCTAAAAAAATGTTCATTCTTTTACATTTTCCAATTTTGTGGCATACAAACTTTGGTAGTAAGACTTAATTATTCTCTGAATTTCCTCACTATCTGTTGTTATGTCCTCCTTTTCATTTCTGATCTTGTTTATGTGAGCGTTTTCTCTCTGTCTTTTGATTAGTTTGGATAAGGGTTTGTCAATCTTGTTGATTTTCTCAAAGAACCAGCTCTTTGTTTCGTTTATTCTTTGGATTGTTTTCTGTGTTTCTATTTTGTTGATTTCAGCCCTCAGTTTGGTTATTTCCAGTCTTCTACTCCTCCTGGGTGAGTCTGCTTCTTTATTTCTAGAGCATTTAGGTGTGCTGTCAAGTCTCCAATGTGAGCTTTCTCCGTTTTCTTTATGTGAGCACTTAGTGCTATGAACTTTCCTCTTAGCACTGCTTTCATAGTGTCCCATAAGTTTGGATATGTTGTACCTTCATTTTTGTTGAATTCAAGGTGCCTGTCCCGGAACTAGCTCTTGTAGACCAGCCTGGCCTCGAACTCACAGAGATCCGCCTGCCTCTGCCTCCCTAGTGCTGGGATTAAAGGCATGCGCCACCACCGCCCGGCTCTTCTAACTTTTTGTTTGTCTTCTCTTCCATTTCTTTAAGGGGGTTTTTCACTTCCTGTTTAAGGCTCTCCATCATTTTCATAAGGTTACGTTTAAAGTCAATTTCTTCTACTTCTTCTGAGTTAGGATGTTCAAGTCTTCCTGTTACCTGTTCACTGAATTCTGGTGTTACCATGTTGCTTTTTAGGATGTTAGAGGAATTCTTGCATTGGTGTCTGCCCATCTCTTCCTTCAAATGAGGCCAGCAGAGTCTTGGAGTCTTGGCCCAATCTTTGCTGTGGCTGACTGTGTACTTTGGAGTTTTTCTTGGCCTGCCCTATATTAGGTGCCCTCATCACTGGAGCTGGCTCTCAGATCCCCTCTGCCCCAAAGCTGGCTGTGTTGAGGGATCCAAGTACCTTGGAGATGAAAAGGCAGGCTTGGGGGACTGGGTGGAATGGAGTAAAGAAAGCCAGCAGCAGGGAACTCACACGGCTGGATGGCCAGAAAAGCTTGGGGAATTGGAGGGGCCTGGATTCAGTTCCCCCTGGACTGTCCGGCCTTGTGGCCACTTACTCATCCCTAAGCATGGGAGCAGGGTTTCTTGCTGGGTTCTAAGAACCTCACAGACAAGAAGGCGAGCTCGCTGGACGGGGTAGGATGGTACAAAGAAACCACAGAGGCAGGAACACTCCCTGCTGGTTTTTGTGACCCCTCAGCTCTGAAGCAGGCTGTGTTGGTCTAATTTCTTTTTTTTATTTTATAGTTAATCATTTGTTATATTATAGATTTTTCTTATTATATATACTGTTGCTTTACTTCTTTTTGTAAGAAAGTAACTAACCTGAAGATAGCAATTAAAACGTGTAAAAAATTTAAAAAACCCAGCAACCAGAAAATTTGCTATATATTTTATAGAGTCCTTTTTATTGGTAAGAACTACTTAATACTGTTATCTGAACAACATTTTAACCTAACACATGCTTTAAAGCTATACACATATAATAATTGTTGGTTGAGTGTTGTATTAATCTAGAATGCAAGTTATCCAAAGATATATGGTGTTTTCTAGAAAAATTTAGTGAAAATAAATGCAAATTCTATTTTCAACCTTTAAAACAAAAATTTAGATCTTGGGAAAGTCAAAATTCAGAGTTTAAAAATAGTGAATAATTTAGGAGCATTTAAAATTAATTAAGTATGCTTAAGAAGATCAAAACAAAGTTATAAATACTTAATTTAATAATTATAATTGAGTTCAAATTTCTTTCAGGGAAGTTTTGATGATTACAGAATCTCTTTAACTAGATTTTCACCATTATAGCATATTAGAAAATGTATAATTTTTAAACTTTAGCTTGCATTTGTATTCAATGTGACCTTAAGCATGACAAACCATGAGCCTTTAGCACTTCAATCTGTTGATCAATTTAAACAGCATATTCTAAATTAATGAAGTATTTCTCTTCTTGAGATGTTTTAGTGTAAGGTTTATATCTTTTGGATTATATGTGAAAATATTAAATTTGTTTGGATAGGCCCTCAGAAATACAGAAACAAATTGTTTTAAACATTTATCACTATCAAATTTAATTTACATTTTACTTTAATGCTGTGTATCTGAATATGAACTGACAAGAAGACATTCCCAAAGGTACAACTAATGTACTAACAAAGAATTCCAGTGTGTGCGAGTGTTAGCTTGACCTGAAGTGAAGACCCACCACTAAGACAAGCAACACTATTTACAGGCTATTCTGAGAATAAGCTGTCAACAATGAAGTAGATAATCAACAATTTTCTCCCCTTAATTTCTCCTACATTTACATAACAGTTTTAATAGCAGGTGAACATTTTGGGTAGAATGGAAATTATCAATTACAAGAAAATTATGTTCCTCATACAAGTAATGATAAGACTCCTGAGTGTCTCATTTGTCAAGAACAGAGAGAGACAAGGAGCCTCACTACGGGATATCTATTGGAGAATGAGTTACTACTTATAGAAAAAGGATTGCAAATGATTTCATCTACGTTGGAGGAAGTCATTACTTACACCATCTCCTCAGACACATGTGTTGGAAGTACTGTCCTCTGCTAGTAATCCTATTTGGGGAAAAGTGGGAAATTTAAGAAAAGAGAGAGCTTGTTTTCCTTAATGTCATGGCCTCTGGAGGCTAAAGAAGCTCTATTAGATTACCCCATACTTTAAGTACAACACAAATTGAAGTTGGTATTTATTTTTGGAAAAAAAAGGATATAAAGTTGGAGAGTTAGAAGAAACATGGAAAGTGAATAGATGCTCACACATTGCATGGAATTCTCCAAGAATTAATGGAGTACTATACTAAAAATAAGCCAAGCATTTTATACCGATGTAGTAAGAGCTGTTTTAAGAGCATCTGAAGAATACCAAGAACTTACCTCAAACATGGAAAGGTGTAACTTATTTTAAAACAACTGATTTGAGAAGAGAACTTGAGTACCTGATAACTTAATGTCACTAGTGGCTGTTTTCCCCTAAATTCAGTCACTTACATACTCAGAGACCGCCATAGCCATGGTTTGAGCATGTACGGTTACCTCTCAAACAATGGTGGCCTTGTGACCATCCACATGCACTTGGTTACCAATAAGAGACACAGCACTGCAGCATCATGGAAACCTCTATTCAGATTTCAAAGGAAGGTTGGGAATCCAGACATTTTGTGTCAGTCAGAGTCCCTACATGCAGCCAGTGGAAATCAAGAAGGAAATCTGTGAGAGTGAAATCTAAGCTGCAGTGAAGACTTGAGGAAGTTATAGATCCAAACAGTGGAGAACACTGAACCAGAGAAGCCATAGGAAAGGGGTAAACTGATGAGAGGAGCTATAGAGGCTGAAGCTAGAAAGGCTACAGGGATTAGATTGTTAATCTTTGGGAGTACATGTATGCCATTACATGCCTCAGATGCTAGATACAATGAGAAAGATATTCAAAATATGTTTCCGGTTGCATTTTATTCTTTCTTTTGTATGATTCGTCCTTAACATACAAAAGCTAGAATAAAGTTTAAGAGAGAATGTATTTTTTGTTCTCTGTTGATCTTAGAATGCATATGTGTTTGTATATGAGAGATACCAAATCAAGAATAAAATTCACATACATGCAT
This sequence comes from Microtus ochrogaster, assembly GCF_000317375.1. Classification (NCBI taxonomy): domain Eukaryota; kingdom Metazoa; phylum Chordata; class Mammalia; order Rodentia; family Cricetidae; genus Microtus; species Microtus ochrogaster. Next base: position 1,888,050 of record NC_022025.1, read on the forward strand.
ATGATATACATGTACATACATACACACACATGCATACATACATACATCATACATTTTTGAGACAAAGACTGCCTACATAGATCAGACTATCCTGAAATTCATTGAGTACACCAGGCTAACCTAGAATTCATAAAGAAGCTTAGGGCCAGAATAAAAGTTGTGTGCCATCATGCCCAATTTCTCCTTGTTATATTTTTTCACAATCATCAGGAATGGAAATATCTAGTCTCTGCATTTGACATTGCAAGTGTGCAAATGCATATTTAATTTTAAAGGAACTTTTGCTAAGAGTTTGGCTAATACATAAGAGAAAATCTGCATTTGAATATTTGAACAATATTAAAAATATTTAGACTCCAATGACACTAGATATACTAAATGCCTTTTCTATAATGAGTGGACAATGAGTCTTTGAGGTCCAGAGGTAAATACTATGTTTCTTATTTGGAAAATATCTATTGACTTGTTTATTGGAAGGTTTAATTACATTTTGACACTGTTAGTCAGGATGTTGGAATTGTAAGAAGCCATCTTAAGTAGAAGAACTACATCTGCAGACCTCTGCAACCTTCCTGTCAGGAGTTGAGCCATTTTTCCATCACCATGCTCATAGCTATGATGTTCTGTCTCAGCATGCGCAGGACCACTCATCAGTCAAATATCTATGAAACCAAATCACAAATCAGCCAAGCTATAAAACAATTAGCTAGCATCAATATCATGTAAATTTCCCCCTCTTTCTCCTTAATAGTTGAAGGCCTACATCCTCAAGCTCAGTGATTTAAATTAAAATAATATGAATTTCTTTATCATTAAGTGTTCGTTAGCAACTCAGTCAAGTCAAATATGACTGTTTATATCTTTGATTGTTCTATATTAAGGAACAAGTATGCAAAAGGATCAGGCTATGAAGCAAGCAATATAATTTTAAGATAGCTCTTTACTTGTTAATATTTAAATGAAATTTTAATTGTATAATACTATCTTAATTAGCATATGCATGTGTTCTGCCTACCAGGTCATATTATCAAATAGAATATGGTACAGATATGTTTTACTTTTCCTCTCTAACTCATTTGTAATGGTTTTCTACCAAGTTCATTTAATCAGACACCTGCTGTCCTGGAGCAGAAACTAGGAAATGCATATCTTTTTCGTGTTAATAAAATAATTTTCTCTTTAGGCACTGAAAGTTATTACCAGAGGCAAGTATTCCTGTTGTTTTAACATATGAGAATTGCTTATAATCAGTTTTGCCCAGTGAAAATTTTAACAGCAATTATATTATCGTAATTCCAAGATTTAAATTTCAGATATTATAATAGCATTTCCTTCTATACCCTGTTCTTGGGATTTAGAATCCAGAACAAAATCGTGTGTCATGTGCATGTCCATATCTTCTGATCTAAAATGTTGCTATCCAATGTTTTACTTGTTGATAGGTTTTCTTGTTAGGTAAAGTTTGCATGAACTATAATATTAGCAAATTGGCCAATAAATGTCTGTCTTTGACATCACTCTCAAGGAACCAGCTATCTCACTCCACATTACATGTGGAACACTATGGTGTGTACTATTTTGTGATTTTTTTCCTTTTACTTACTATAAATTTTTGATGTACCCAAGGTTTTGTATGTATCAGTGTCCATAATTGATTATTTCTATATAGCAAAATGCATACATTTATCCTTCCATTGCAGCTGCTTAAGTTATATGTCAAAGTTGTTTTGACATGCTTTATGTCTTATAACATTTTGCATAAGTATTTTTTATATCCTTTAAATTTTAATGCTTTCCCTTCCACCAACTCCTCCCAGATTCCTCACCTCTTTAACCTCCCAGCACTACATCCTCTCTCCTTTTCCCCTCCTTCTTATTAAAGAACAAGTAACCACCCCACACACACAAATACACACACATACAGACACACACACACACACACACACACACACACACACACACATAATGGGAATGTGATTTAACCCTTTCATACATTAAATATACGGAAATTTTTCAGAAAATTGGCAAATGGTTTCCAAAGTAATTGATCTCTGTGACCTTTTCTTCAGTCTTGTGTTAGAATTGTCGTGCCTAGAACAAGAAAATTGAATAGGTTTGGAAATATGACTCGTGAATGGTGAAGATGTCAAGACTACTATTACTTAAGGAAATATGGATGCCACTTACATACTTTTTGAATGCTATTTTCACAGATAAAAATTTCTTCTTCTCTTAAAAATTCTAATTGGACTCATCAAATACCAAATAAACAACAGGCCATCTTCTTCCCATTCAGCTGTGGAAGCAGACAGTCTACCATAGTTTGTTACATAGTTTATTAGAATTTAAAAATAACTCCAAGATTTTAGTAGCAACATTTTTTAATTATAGTTTTTAATAATAGGCTCATCCAAATGAATATTCAGGGAAAAGGCATGATTTGGCCAACAAATTCTATTGTCTTCTGTTTCCAGGTGTGACAGTCCAAAACCAATTATCTAGAACATGTTGCTTTGGCAAAATACATGATCATTTAGTGAGGTCACAATTTAAAAAAAATCTTCATTTTTATAAAACATTTACTTGGTTTTCTCTTGAAATTAGTATTCCTATGGTGGAAAAAACTCTCATTATTCTAAGAATCTTATTTCTTAATTTTATTTAAGTTGTGTTTGTGTTGCCAACTGCGAGCATTTTTAGAAGTGAGATATCACATTCTTAAACCTTCAAAGTCAGCAGCAAAGGAAGTGCTCCAGAAGGACAACAATTCCAAACCTGGCTGCTCCGATCAGAACGCTTCCTGGAAACAGGCTAATTTGGGGAATATGCTATTTTCACTGTGTATTCAACACCTCTAATTTGACTCCAAATCCCCAGCTCTAAAGTAATCACTTATTTTATTTTTCACAAGTGGAGATTAAACACTTTGTCCCCTTTGCATCTTGAAAAATAAAATGTGTTTATCTATTTTAATATTTTACATGTATGTTAGTACCTTATTATTAAAAGGGTTCAATCAAAAAAATCTTACCAGAAATTATGATTTATCTTAGTACTAAAAGTTCCATGACTAGGACAGACTCCTAAGAGAGCATTTACCCCCAAATAATTCCTTTAAATGGCCTTACTCATCCACACTGCTTTCCCCTCTGTGCTCCATCAGCTCCTACTGGCTGAGCTCCAGTCTTCTAGGCTTGGCTTCTTGATTCAGATCGATATACTTCACCGTTTTTTAAGGGCAATGATGGTCATGTCCTTCCTCTTATTAAAATGTTCTCTTGTCTCCTTCTCAAGCACTGCATAGTTCATCATACACTTGCTAACTTAACACCAACTTTCCCATGTTCCCAGTCCTTTTTATTAATGGCTAAGATATACATTATAATCCAGTTTGCATCCTCTAGTTCATCTCTCCCTTGACCATTCTTTCTCTCTTCTCTACTTGCAACTACATTACTACACTCCAGCTTTATAATTTCGCTGCTCTCAACCTGCATGTCTTCATGCATGTTCTTTCCTTGATCTGAAATGTTAGGCAACCACTTCCATACTACTATTACAACTGGAGAGTATTTATTAGAGAGAGCAGAGTAAGGATAAGGACAGTCAATGAAGCTGTAGGGTCGGAGTATTTTATTCTGCAATCACTTTTAAATCATAGCAAAGGTGTAATTGCTAAAATGACTTAAACTAAATGTTTTGAATATGTTTTGCTATGACCCTGGGAAGAGTGAAATAACAGCTAGAAGAGACATCAGTAACTCGGGTAGGTGAGTAGGAAAGAAACGGTGAAATTTTGAGATAGAGTAAGAATGCTGAAGGAGAAAATATAGCACACATACAGATTATGTTTTATGATAAGAACCAATTTGTGTTTGATGTAGAAAAGGCATTGGGACCTATTTCCTTACATTCCTTTAGAGAATTTCAGAAACATATTTTTCGATAAGTCCTATTTTTTGCAATTCTGATGTTTATCTTTTAGAAATGGTGATAAAAGATTGACCAAAGCAAAGATCAATAAGTAGGGAAAAGAAATACTTTAAAGTTATTCACTTATTTTAACAATTTTTCATCTTAGAGTTCAGCCATCCCATGGATACACGATTTCACTCACTGATAGGTGAAACATTCTAACATTTATAACAAGGAAGAGTGGGAGAGTGACAGCAGATGAATCTGTAATGCAGGGAATGTGTAGATCGAGGTCTTCAACCTGCTGTTACATATAAGTCATGAGAGATTTTCATTGTGAAAAACATTTTTGCTAAAAGATACTTAAAGAATTTTGTCTGTCTGCTTGATGAGCACTGGGCAGTGTAGTGAAGAGGCAAGCAGGCCTGCTTTTTGTCCCGCCCAGCTCCCGCATGGCTAGCTTAGTCCCAGAAATAATAACATGGAAACTGTATTCTTTTAAACACTTCCTGGCCCATTAGTTTCAGCCTCTTATTGGCTAGTTCTCATATCTTGCTTAACCAATTTCTAATAATCTGTGTAGCACCATGAAGTGGTGGCATACTGGGAAATATTCAGCATGTCTGACCTGGTGGCTGGCTCCATGGCATCTGATCGACTATACTTTCTTTCTCCCAGCATTCTGTTCTGTTTACTCCACCTATCTAAATCCTGCCCTATCAAAAAGCCAAGGCAGTTTCTTTATTAACCAATGAGAGTAACACATAGACAGATGACCCTCCTGCATCATTTCCCCTTTGTCTGTTTAAACAAAAAAGAAAGGCATTCAGTTTAATATAGTAAAATTACATATAACAAAACAGTTATCAAGCAAGAATTACAGTTGCAATATTTATATCTACTTTATCTTTTATCATAACTAAGGAAAACAATACCTATCTATATATTCTTCAACTCCATCAAAGACTCCAGAAGGATATAATATTACCTAAGCAAACAAGAAATAAGCAACTCCCAAACTCTAGAAATGACAGAGACATCTTGCTGTCTGGACAGTCACCCAAAGTTCTTTTGTACCATTGGGGCATCTATTTTCAGCTTTCAGGCCCATAGTATCCAGCATACATTTCCATGAAGCAGGAAATTTCAAAGACAGTTCAGTCACTTTCTGCTGTGTCCTGCAAAATGTCTTTCAGACTCCTTCATGAATCAGGAACCCTGAAAGATCTTCTCACCTTTAGAAAAGTTCAGCAGTCCTCTCTCTGCAGGTTCTTTGTGTCCAGTTTATGCAAAAGTCCAGGCAAGAGCAGTTTCTTGCCCAAATGGCTAACCAACTCCATAAGGAGCCTCTATGATGCCCATCTTCCTTTTGAAGTCGCTGGTACTGCCAGGAGCAGACGTGTCTCATTGTCATGAACAGCCCTAAGTTATTAAAACATTTAAAATGCCATATTCTGTAGTCTTTGAAAAATATGAAGAATGCCTATGTAGCTGAAATATATCTCTGTATATCTAGAAAATCTAACTAACATGACAAGCTTGACTATTATTGATGATTATATATTAACAACCTATATTTCCTAATTATACATTACATTTTTAAAATGAACTACACAATCACAATACCTTAATCAATATCAGAAATACATATAACAAAATTGACCTTAAAATCCATACCAATGCAAATTATTCATATCTATATCAGGGCAGGATTTGGAGAGAGCAGAACTACCTCAGAAAGACAAGCAAGAAGCCATAGAAGGTTTTGACAGAACAATGCAGGCATTTTTTTTTTTGTCAAATTTGTTGACTCTCTTCCCTACTCCTCCATGAGAACCTTTTCTCACAAGCTCCCCTAAGAAGCTCTCTGTGTCTTCTCCCAGTGGAGTTTCTATGCCTCACCAGACTCGGAATTCAATCTACTTGTGAGATTTAGATGTGTTGTCTCTATCAAAACATGGCTAAGCAAAAATTAAAAATTAAAACATAGCTAATCTGTTTTCATCAAGTACTCCTTAACTGAAGTTAATAATCTTTTCAGTCTCCCAAAGCACACACTAATACCTATCTTATACAACAACATTCTTTCATTCAGACAGAAAATAATGTGTGCTGTTTAAAATAACTTTTCAGGGAAAAAAGGGACCCTACATGTGGCCTTTTGCTAAATATATGACCCTGGAAACTCCTTATGCTCTCTATTGGTCATTTTTTTTGTATGGATGATGGAGAAATCAATGGTGTTTACAGTGTTGTAAAAAAAATCTCATAAACTATATCTAGCATAAATTAAGCACTGGGTAAAAAAATTGGTATTGACATCATTTTTGACATATCACAATGAATACCATGTTATACAACCACATTATTATTATGGGAATAAGACTTTTATTATGTTTTAATGTGTATATATACCAAGGTAATGTCATATATGATAATAGTCTTATCAGTTTGTCTACATTTTTGCAGTCATTAACATTCTTTTTTGCAAAAAGATTATTCATATCTTATAATATCTCGATGGAGACTATTCTCCAGCCCAGGGTTCAGTTACTATAGAATCAGCTATGACAGACAACTTTTCACATTGCTCTACATGTGATGCCTGCTAAATGAGAGTTGAACCAGTGTTCTCACCAAATCTCAGATGATAATTGTCTTGGATGGACTTACTGCGGTAATGAGGTACATTCTTTCTTTTCATGACTTGGAAGCAGAGTAAAAGGATCTTATTTTTTGGGAAATAAGAAACCAGAACTTGGAAAAGCCATGTTAAAGTCTGATATGTTTCAAAGTCGAGAAAAGAATGGTGCAGTGAGAAAGGGAGTGTTAATTCTACATAGAGAGGAAAATAGGGGAGATCATGCTGCCTCTTGTTGAAGATAATATAATATCAGTTCATAGCCTTATTGTTCTCGATATTAATACATTTGGTTTCTGGTTATATTTCCTGCTGGGTTTTTTGCTGAGGTATAGTGTAGCCTTCTGGGAAATCACCCCATGACTCAGTAGATTTTTGTTACTAACAAACAAACTGTCATTACTGGAAATGGTGTGGCTCTTTTCTTCCCTGCAACACTCTTAGCTCTGTGAGCATCTTTTCCTCTCTCATCCCTAACTCTTGGCTCAGTGCCTCTCACAAAGCAACATTAACCAAAGAAATTACTGGAGTCTATACGCTTGCAGATAATAGATTTAACTTTAACAATACTATCTCAGTCCTGAATCAGAGTGATTCAAACCTGATTCGAAATGATGAAAATGGTGGCAGACCCTTTAGCCCATCACTTGGGAGGTAGAGGTAGGTAGACATGCTTGAGTTTAAAGACAGTCTAGTCTACATAGGAAGTTCCAGGCAAATACGAAGACCTTGTCTCAAAAAGGCACATATCTTATTTAAATTATTTAAAAAAAACTTAATAATATTTTAAAAGAAGAGTCTTGGGATTTTTTTTCTAAGATCCTGGCTTTTGACAAATCTGAAAAAAAAAAAAAGAAAATTACTAAATAAGACTGAAGTAAATATAGAACAATGGGCTTTTCTTATAGTGTGCCTGGTGCATTTAAGGAAAACTGAAACACTTCTGGATCAGGGTCATCTCTAGGGGAAAAAAATCTTTGCAGTTGGATGTGCCTCTGATGTTTCACTTGTTAATGAAGGGAAGACAGGTATTTTTTATGTTCTACCACAGAGACGCACTAAATTTCCAATCCTGTATCCCAAATGCATGCTTCAAAGCTTTCATGTTTTTAAAAACTACAGTGTAAATGGATTGCAAAATAACTATATTAAATATAATTGAAAGGTTCTGGTCCTGTGAGGATAACAATGCAATAGTTCCAAAGAGGGAAAAAATCAGGTGTGCTAAAGTCCACAAAGAATAAAACAAAGAGGAGAGTATAGGGGTTATCAGCCTGGATTTGAGAGTCTGAAGGCAAGGATTTCAAAAAATTTATAAATCCAGAAACAAGATGTGTAATTCTGAACAAGATACTCAACATCTCTTAGTTTCAATTTCTTTATCTAAAGAAATGGAATGTGGATACAAGTTGTTCTTTATGAGGCTTAGGGAAATTTTAATTCATTTTACTTAAGCAAATGCACCAGGATAAAGAATAAATAAGAGGGAAAAGAATTAGAAATTGAAGAAAATATAAAATATTTTTACCTAAGAAAGATTTTATTTATATCAATATGCAAGACAGAGGAAAGGTGGTCCACTATTTCTGGTTAGAGCCACACTCCAAACTGGACTAGATACTGAGGCAAGACATCTTTTACTGTGCAATAAAAATAATGAAAACAAAATTTATTTTATAATTACGTGTAAAATTAAAGAAAGTAGTATGGATGAAGCACACATGCATTTTGTTTGTATAGCTGTTGACTGAAACCAGTCTTGGGGATGCTAGACAAACACTCGACCACTCAGCTACACACTAGTTCACACTCGTAATTTTAACTATGACTCGCATGTAGTGCTTTGATGAGGTGAAATTTGGTCTTTATGCCTTTGCTTTTGTATTATAGACCTCCCTTAGGATCAGTGAGATCCAAATTCCAATGATGCTTAAGTCCCTCATAAAAATAAAATAGTATTTGAATGTAATAGGCATAAATCTTCCTATATACTTTAGATCAACTCTGTATTACTTAAAATAATTACCTAATATAATGTATAAATATTCTGTAAGTTTTTATAACTATATTTCATATGGGATAATGAGCAAAGCTTTCTGTTCATGTCCAATATAGATACAAGTTTTTTATAGAAATTTTTTATCTTCTATTTGCTTGAATCCATAGATGTTGGATCTCTGAAATTAGAAATCCAATTTAGTATTATTGGGACCCTTTGAAAATAGCAGAAAGTCACCCAAGTGATTTGACTGGAATATGAAAACAGTCTGTGAAGATTTTCTGTTGACAGAGCAAAATTAAGGTCACATATGTATCTGAGACAAAGAACTTTTATTCAATACCTGAAAATAATGATGTTAAAAAGGAAGGAGGAAGGAGGTTGGCATACAGTTTTAAGTAAATGTTACATCAATACCAATGTTATTTCCAAGATAATTCCTCAGCAAAGTTATTTTTAGAAGCATGTACCACCTTAGTAATAGCATGTATTAATGTTTGCTTAACCACTGTCCTGTAGTGTGATGGCTTTTAATTACTTATTACAATAAATACAGTAAATATGAATAATAAGAACCTGAAGTAAATAAAATCTACTTATGAAATAGTAGCTTATGAAATAAAAGCTTCAGCTATTATTATGTAATTTTGTTCAACTACTTTCATTCTTATATATCTGATATGTCTATTTTTTAGAGGGTGATATTTTGATTCCCATATATTAATGTGAAGCTTTGAATGGCATCTATTTATTTTTCACTTGTGTTTTTACATATATCTAAACCTAAGTAAACTTTATTTTATAACATTCATTTTCATTCTAATATGAATGAAGCAAAGGTTAGTAAAGGTTGGATGGCTTTTTTGAGAACAATTGAAGTCTATGACCTTCAAAATGACCACATCTAATAGGCTTAATAATTACTTGTCTTGCTTTTGAATCAGCCCAGTTAATAGCCCATGGGAATTATGCTCAAATATAGGCTAAAAAATATGAGATAAATAATGAGCACATTTAAACAGCAACTGAAAGCTGGCTTATCCAAATAGATCCATCTCAAGGTTTAATTTGTCTCCAATCAGCAAACAATTCAGATGTCAAAGAAGATGATTTTTACTTGAATTATAAATTTCATTTCACCACATAATCACATTAACTAAGCATCTCATCTCATCCAGTTTTTTCTTTGTGATATTGTTTGAGACTTGAATATGAAAGCACATCCAATACTCCATAAAAACAAAAGGAATAGAAGTCAGGGAAATATCCTGCCAGGGCCAGAAATTGCAACCCTGACTTCACCAATAACTCTTTCAATTCCATCCAAGTCTTACCATCCGTATTTTTGTTTTATTATGAACCATAGTTTACTTTAAATTTTTATTGGTTAAAACAGTTATTATATAAATGGAATATCTTTATTTTTTCAAAAGTTATTTGAATTTGGATTTGGTCAGTCACTGTAAAAATCAGGTTTGAATTTTTTTGCGTATCTCTATCTTCTTTAAAGCAACAAAACCAGAAAAAATAGTGAGGAGACTTCATTTTTTTTCAAAAAGATGTGTTATCGAAATAGTGGCACATAGCAAATCTGATCGGATTTATAAGCCACTTTGTTGTAAGGGAACAACCGGCTGCTTGTTTATCCTGGCTGCCCGGCTAGCTTACACTCAAAATAACCACACAGAAACTATATTGATTAAAACACTGCTTGGCCATTAGATTTAACTTCTTATTGGCTGACTTTTACATACAAGTTTAATGTATCTCTATCAATCTGTGTATCGCCATGAGGTTGTGACCTACCAGAAAAGTTTCAGCATACCTCACTCCAGCCACAGATCCATGACATATCTGATTCTGCCCTTCTTCCTCTGAGCATTCAGTTCTGTTTTCACTGCCTACCCAAGTTCTGCCCTATCAGCTAAGCCAAGGCAGTTTCTTTATTCATTAACCAATGAATAGAAGGAACACAAATACAAGGAACTCCTACACAACCACTTCATGAGCTAGAACCTATCCCCAGCACTGTTCAGTGGTCAAGAACCTGATACAGAGTAAGACATGGACCTATGGGTGGTGTGGGAGAATTTTCTGTATTCTGTCAATCATGTTTTAAATAAACGCTGATTGGCCAGGCAGGAAGTATAGGTGGGTCAATCAGATAGGAAGTAGAGGCGGGGCGATGAGAACAGGAAAATGCTGAGAAGGAGGAAGTCCATTCCTTCACATCCCTGCCCAGACCACCAAAGAAGAGGGATGTGATCTGCCCCACTAAAAAAAAAAAGGTATCAAGCCATGTAGCTAACATAGATAAAAATAAGGGGATATATAAATTATAAAAGCTAATACAAAGCTTGAGCTAATGGGCCAATCAGTTTATAATCTTCTGGAGACCTCTGTGTAATTTTCTTTGGGGCTTACCAGCTGTGGGGTATTGGGTGGGACAAAATCCCCAACAAAACAGCCCCTCATGTTACATGTGGGAAAACCAAACACTACGGTTGTGCTAACTGAACCTAACAACAAAAATGACACCTAATGCCACTCTGCTATACTCATAGGTCAGTGTCTTGCTAAGCCACCATCAGAGAGGCTTCCTCCAGCAGTAGATGGGAATAAATACAGAGGCCCATAGCTAGACAGCATGTAGTGAGTGACCTTGAAACGTACAGCCTTAAAATGGGCATCTCCATCAATTCACTCCACTCATAGCACAGAGAAACGTACAGCCTTAAAATGGGCATCTCCATCAATTCACTCCACTCATAGCATAGTGTAGAAGAGGAGGCTCAAAGAATCTCAGACCAGGTGGGATGAAAGACACCAAGAGAAAATGTCTTCTATACACAGCAGGACAGATGTACAGAGACTGAGCCATCATGCACAGGGCCTATGCGGGTCTGGACCTGATGGGGTCCCAGAACTGAGAGGGGAAGAAAACACAAGCTCACAGCCCTAACCCAGGAGCTACCTCCAATAGATAATCACTCACAAATGAAAAGTAGTTTTCTCCAACTGAATATCACTGGTATACAAACTTCTCTGAAGACCAGGCTCTGTGTCCATCAGGAGATGACCAGTGCAAAACAAACTCAATGGAATTTTTGGAGGTTTATTTTTGGTTTGCTTTTTGTTTTTGTTTATGTTTTTTGTTATCTGTTTTGTTCTGTTCTGTTCTGTTTTGCTTTGCCTTTTATTTATGTGTGTGTGTGTGTGTGTGTGTGTGTGTGTGTGTGTGTGTGTATGCTATTTCATTGTCTCAATGCTCTGTCTGGTGTCTGGTCTATATCTGGTATCTGGGCTATGTTTTTTTTTCCCTTAGGATTTCTGTGTTTGTCACTGTGAGTGTATATATATATATATATATATATATATATATATATATCCATATATATATACTCACAGTGACATTATATATATGTGTTATATATATAAATGTTATATATAATATATATGTTATAGTGATGTATATATATATGTGTGTATATATATATATATATATATATATATATATATATGGACTTGTGCAAGTAGAGAGGTGGGGAATATACAAGGGGACCTGTAGGAGGGGAAACTAAAATCAGAAAATATGATATTTTCAATAAAAATACAATTCAACTAATTTCACATATAGGACTAATAAAGAATGTAGAAAGTACAGCTTATAAAAATAGTTATAACATGTATCATTTCCCCCGCAAAGCAATTTTGACAGATTGAGTAGTAGTTAAAAAAGACTAGGAGTAGGAGTGATTTCTTTTACCCCAAGCTTAGTTCCACCAACATTACAAGAAGCAGCCTTCACTCCTGATGTGTAATTATATCTGAGCACGCATTTCTAGAAGTGGAGTTGCTGAGTCAGGGGGATGATGCCCATAGAAAAGTAATTGCTTTAGTCAAATTACCATCTAAAGTGACTGCATCAGTTTACTCACACACCAACGTGAACGAATGTTTGTTTCCGTACACACTTAATGACACTAGACATCATAAAACATTATGACTCTGTTGGTTTGTTGCAGTAAAATTGAATTTCCTTTGATGTTTATATTTTATTTGTATGAGTGAACTTTGTTTATTTTAAAAACCAAAATGAATCTAGATATTTTCTGTAGTTCTGCATGTCTCCTTAAAAATGGTGCATAATATAAAAAGATTAAAAATATAAAACAAGTCATTTATAATATATTAGGAAAAGTGTAGCCATAACTATACTTTTGTTTTTAAAATTCAGAATTACATCATCATTATTTTAAGTTAGCCCTGACAAAATTTTATTCAAATAGAGATTTTCAAAAAGGTAATTTTATATTTTTGCATTGCTTAAATGTCATTCTTTCCAGAAATATCTGAATATAATCAAAGAGAAACAATGCAACTTCATTTCGAAACTCAGTATGAAGCAAGTTGCCACTAAACATATGCAAATTAAAGTATAAATGTGATCTTAGTGGCATTACTATTCATTTAGAATCTGTTTATGAAACTTTAGTGTCACTAAAGAAAAAGACATGCAGATGAAATAATATTTTGAATAATAATACCTATGAATGCTGATGAAATTTTGTTCAAAAATTTTAATGTTGCAAATAATGCATTTGCAATTTGTATTTATTAAGGAGACACTAGTTATTGAGAAAATAGCACAGCAAATTTTGTTTTTATAGTCGAGATAATGAGGTTTTGAAAAATAAATTATCTAAAACATGTTTTGGTGAGTTAAGAAAATAGACAAAACAAAAGCAAATTCAAGCAGTTACTTGTGCAATCTGGTATAATAACCTCATTTCTCAAATGTAAATTCAACTAAAATCTTGGTTTCAAAGTTTCTTACATTTAGAAAATCGCATTAGTTTCCTATAATCAAATAAACAAAAATAAAAATATATTTTTTTTATCAAAAGACAGCTTTAAAATTTTTTATGGACAAAAGCAAATTTGCTTATGGATTTTCTTTTGTTTACATAAATAATTAAATCTTGGTAATTAGGTAATTGATCAGTCCTTAATATGCTTGACATGCAGATATGAAGGTCTGAGTTTGAGTTACCAGTACCCACGTAAAAAGTTAGTATACTGCTGCATACCTCTAAATATTTAACATAACCTTTGCATGTGTGGAGGCACACACATGTGCATACTATACATGCACATACAAATGTGTATTAACACATACAGAGAGAAAATAAATATTGGCATAATATTTGATACTGCAGGATATATTTATGAAATTTTCAGCACTGACTATCGTAAAATCAAAATACTTATTACAAAGTTGTTCCATACCCTGCAGTATCAAAAACATTTTTTAAAGTTTTATCATGAACTTCACATATAAGGAAAAAAAACTTTAGTCTTATTCAGGCAAATTGTTCTTTAGTCTTCAATACATAGATATTGATTTAATTACACACTCTCTGTTTTCCTTCTGTGATGATTGGTTAATTTGCTTGTCAACTCGATGAGACTTAGAATTCCCATGAAAGCAATCCTCTGAGCATAGCACAGCGTGTCATCTAGGTGAACTTAGCCTGTGGTCATGCTCATTTCAATTGATGAAGATTAGATTGAGGTAGGAGACTAAACAAAACTAAAGGTTCTGACCTGACCTGACCAAGAAGGGGAAATCACTTGACCTCAAACACTCATCTGCCCCTCCAGGAGGGAGCTCTCCTGTCTTTGGAAGCACTGTGGCTCACTCCCCACATCTTGTTCATATTTCCACGCCTTGCCGCTACCACGATGTGCTGTACTTTCTAACTGTGAGCCAGAACATAACCTTCTTCCTTAAGTTACTTTTGTCTGGTATTTGTCCAATGTCGTAGAAATACTCTTCCTTAGTGTTGCCTTTCTGCAAAGATACAAGGACAGACAAGGGTTTTAGGAACAACTGTGCACACCCCACTCTCGTGAGTATGCATGCATTTATATGCAATGCTAGTGAAATGCTTTAAATAGACTTGAATGACTCTATCTATGTCTGAAAATTACTTGTTCATTTAGCAACTCTGTGGGATTCTATTCAACAGAAGATGCAAGGCTTATTTTGCTAACAAAGTCAAGCTTGATTCCGTTAGACTCTCACAGGAAGTTAAGAATATTAACTCTAAGTCAACTTTTTAATAGGAACTCTCTTCCTCATAGTAACGGTAGTTATGCTTGGGGGAAGTCTTAAATTTATTACTATTAATTAAGTAAAAGCTTTAGTTTCTTCCCGATGCCATCGTCTTTTTCTTTCATCCCCGATGCCATCGTCTTTTTCTTTCATCAACAATTTTTTTCTGTGTTCATTTCCTGGGCTCTTTCTTTCAGGGAAAACATTCTGAGATGTTAAAATGTGGAGCTAGTTAAGTTCTTCATCCTAACAGGAACAGAGCATCTTCTATAACAGGATGGCAAAGTGTGTGGAGAGAGCTGGAGCGAAAACATTTGAGATTTTATAGATCAGACTATCTAAGAACCCATGTATACCATTATAGCTGGGAAAAAATATAAGCATTTGGAATAACTGTTTCAATTACACTTTTACAAAAACAATCTAAAAGCTAGCTTTCACCCATGGACCTTAGATTGTTGACTCCTAGTTCTAACACATTATGCCCGATAAAAAAAAAAAAAAAACAATTCCAAAACATTTTTGAAAGAATAAACATTTTAATTTTATTATACTGTATTTATGGGTGTAAGTGTTCTGCCTGTTTGAATGTTAACCATATTTGTGACTGGGCCTGTGGAGACTTGTATGGAACATCAGATGTCTTGGAACAAGAATTACAGACAATTTTTAGCTGCTATCTGCATACTGGGATTCAATCTTGGGTCACCTGGAAAAGAAGCGGAATTAGGCTTTTTCTTTGGTGTCTCCAACCAGATCTCAAATTATGACATGAGGACATTTTATTAGTTATGACTGTTAGACCTAGCTTAAACTTGTTTCTGGTTAGCTCTTATAACTTACATTAACCTGTTTTTCTTTATCTAACTTTTGCCTTAGGGCTTATTATTATTATTATTATTATTATTATTATTATTATTATTATTATTTACTTCTGTATATCTTACTTTTATAGTTTCTCTTGTCAGTTGCTGTGTATGGTTGGTGGGTATCTGGCCTTTTTCTGGGGGCAGGTTTTCATCTTTCTTTTTGTTCTCTTCTTTCACTTGTTTCTTCTCTCCCCTTTTGAACCTAGATTTTTCTCCTCTTTATTCTTTCTGACTGATTGCCCTGCCTTTCTCTGATCACCTATTGGACGTTCAGCTCTTTGTTAGTTCAATCAGGTGCCTTACACTGGCAAGGTGAAACAAATGTAATACATATTTACAAAATTAAATAAATGCAGCATAAACAAAAGTTACACATCTTTACATCATTAACAAAGGCAGTAGAAACAAGTGTAACATACCTTGACACACCTAAAGCATTATTCCACGGCATAAACAAATGCAACACAGCTTTACATAGTTAAAATAATATTTCACAGCAAGCAACCCATGTTCTTAATTGCTTGATCTTACTCTCCAACCCCAATTTTCTATTTTAAATTGATGTTGTAGAACAAACTGGTCTGAAAATTTGCCTATTCCCTGATTTGAAGCTGAATTACTTAGAGTTAGGAAGAAGAATTGCACAAAGACGAATTGCCACTGACTGAAGGATAAATGCAGGCATTACTGTGGGGAAGACACTATTCCACCCTTCCTCAGATTTCCTTCCACCCTCTCTCCTTACTGGGATTTATTCTGAGAGATGTCAATAATCCTCAATAGAACCCCGAATTTGTCACATTCCTACCAGCTGTCACTATTTGAGGTGACTAACAAATAATATGAGTAGAAGTTTATTCAGTTTCCAAAATGCTCTTGCTTAGAAGATGAAAAATTAATTTAGAAAGGATAAAATCTACTTTTGCCTTTAGCCCTTTATCTGTTTTTCACTCTGAAATGCGGTTTACTGCCTGATATTGTAGGAGGAGGGGAATCACTCATTGATTCCCGGCCGCTTAGCCCTGAAATAATCACATAGAAACTGTATTAATTAAATCACTGCTTAGCCCATTAGCTCTAGCTTCTTATTGGCTAACTCCTATATTAATTTACACCATTTCTATTAATCTGTGTATTGCTGTGTGACAGTGTCTTACTGTCTAAAGTTCTAATATCTGTCTCTGGCAGGGCCACATGGCTTCTCCCTGACTCTGCCTCCTTTTTCCCAGAATTCAGTTTAGTTTTCCCTACTTACCTGTATTCCCTGCACAGGTCAAAGACAGTCTCTTTATTAACCAATGATATTCACAGCATACAGAGGGGAATCCCACATCACCTCTCCTAAAAAGAAGGCTTTATCTTTAACATAGTAAAATTACATATAACAAAACAAGTATCAGGCAAGAATTACAGTTACAAAACTTATATCTATTTTATTTTTATCATAATTAAAGAAAACTGTCGCTATCATTTCTTCAATTCATCAAAGACTACAGAAGGATAAAATATCACCTAAGTAAACAGGTAGTGCATTGTAAGCAACTTCCAAAACTCTAGAATTGAAAAAAAAATCTCACCGATTGAACAGTCACCCAAAGCTCTTCTGTACCATTGGTGTATCATATTCAGCCTACAGGGCCAAAGTATCCAGCAGACTTTTCCATGAAGGAGGAAATTTCAAAGACAATTCTACCTATATTAGCAGTTTTCCAGTCACTTTTTTCTGGCTCCTATAAAATGTTTAGCAGACTCATTCACGAAGCAGGAACCCCAAAGATTATCTTACCTTTAGTCAAGTTCAGCAGTAATTTCTCAGTGGGTCTTGCATGTCCAGCAAGAACACTTTCTTGTCCAAATAGCTAGCAAACTCCATAAGGAGCCTCTTCGATGCCCATCTTTCTCTTGAAGTACATTGGTGCTCTCAGGAGCAGATGTGTCTCATTGCCATGATAAGTCTTATGCTCTTAAAACATTATAAATGACATATTTTGTAGATTTGAAATGTTTGAAGAATGCCTATCCACCTGAAATATATCTCTGTACATCTAGAAAATCTAACTAAAGTAACTACAATCTTGTAGTTACTTTACAATCTTATAGATGATTATCTATTAACCTGTATTTATTCATTATACATTACATTTGTAAATGAGCTGCACAAACACAATACCTTAATCAAGAGCAAAAATACATATACATAGTATAACAAAATTGACCTTAAATTTGTCTCAATAAGCCAAGAACCATACCAATGAAAATCTCTATAACATATCCCCCTTTAAATGTAAACAAACTTTTATAGACAATATTTGGGAATATGGGTATAGTTCTCCTTCAAACTTCTTCCTGCTGTTTATTGGATGATATATTTTTGGAAGTGTATTCACAACAACCTTTAAAGGGCTCTTGGTACATAAAACCACATCAGTCTGGAATGATTCCACAAGTTCTCATCCTCTGTGGAAAGAAAAGAAGAACTTCTTTTCCAAAGCAACCTATCCTTAGACTCAAAATTTAAAGTCAATATACCTTTATGAAATATATGCTGGTTTAGCTTAGAATCACATACAATGAAATGTCTCTCTGTACTTAGCTCCTTCACAGCCAAAAAATTCAAAGAAAACACAATAATATACATAATTCAAACTCTCTGTGAATTTTCCATCCTTATGTGGCTTATCTTTTGTTCACTTCTTTTAATCTTTGACTGTCTATACTCCGTATCTTTAAAGACTTTCCTCCTTTTTTATAACTGCCTCTATTCTTTTTCTTATCTCTCCCAGCCTACATACATTTACCCAACATTGTGATCCATTTAGAGGCTTTGTCCTATCTGAATATGTCTTTATTGTATATCTGTAATTATTTACTGTCCAGGAGCACTTCTTAAATACTTAAGCTGGGGCATTACTAGGGTATATATGATACTTCCTTCTTGCTCCACACAGTCCAACATGGTGGAAGTACATTCACTGACTCTGTAAGTTGTGTACATTGCCCTAGTTCCAAGTATGCAGTGGGTCTATGTTAAGCCATTAAACAGTTTGTAACATGCTGCCTACAAAACTCCATTTAAATGCTCAGCCTCCTGAAAGAGCCAGAGGCTGTGCTGGCAGTAGGGCCCAGAAAGCCAGCATTTCAAAAGGTGAGGCTGTTTTTCTGCTACTGCTATTATGTGGAAAGCCTCTCTTAAAGGAACCATGCCTCTGCTTGCTTCTAGCAAACAGCCTCGCCAAGAAAATGCCACTACCAAACCATGCTTAACTCTGTTCTTTTGTGTCTAGGATTCCTTTTTAAACTTTCTCAGGTTTTACATGGATTTTAGCTAGTCACGTTGATGTCAGTTTGTAGGAGGAAAGGGCTGCTTATTGGTTCTAGGCTGCTTAGTCCCAAAATAATCACACAGAAACTGTATTAATTAAATCACTGTTTGGCCCATTAGCTCTAGCTTCTTATTGGCTAACTCTTACATATTAATTTAACCCATTTCTAATAATCTATATATTGCCACATGGTGTTTGTCCCTGTGGGGCTACATAGCTTCTCCCTTTCTCCCAGTATTCAATTTAGTTTTCCCTAACCTCTATTCCCTGTGCAGGCCCAAGACACTTTTTTATTAACTAATGGTATTCACAGCATACAGAGGGAAATCCTGCATCATGGTGCTTCTCCAGTGTATTATGACCTTGAGGATGAAATCAGAGTTCAAATCAGAGGAAATTGAAAACTGGAAGATGGAGTTATTAACTCTTTTAAGAAGGTATAGTTTCCACTTTATGCTTGAGTATGGCTTTTCACTGAAAATGAAATCACTTTCTTAATTAAGCTACTGTAGCCACATGACTGATCACATGGCTCACTTCTATACTTTCTGTAACGTTAAAATAGCCTTACTATTTATTGATTAGCAGTGAAACAATCCAATGCTCTTTAAATATAACTGGAACACTCCAGTTTTTACTATTAATTATATTAGTTTCTTTATTCTGCTTCTGATTCTGATCTAATGGCTTCTCCTAAAAAGCAGTTGTATTTTAGAACAGCATTTAGGTAATAGTTAAAGACAGTTGAAAAACACATTCCCTGGACTAAGAAGTCTTAGTTGGCAGATATGCCCAGATTAACTATTTATGCCAGTGATATTCTCGGCAGGCATTTTCTGACCTTAAACTGGAGTTGAAAAGAGTACGAGTATAAAGTAGAAATTGAAAGAGCTCATAAAATCAATATAATAATAGGTTGAACAAGACACTGAAATACAAGAAATTGCTCTTAAAGAAACAGGTGGATTTCTGGGTCAGGGTGCAATGGTTCACATTCTCTTTTTCAACTGAACAGGGAAAATGGCATCAGAGAGTAACAGGACTAGGACTGTTGCTGTGGAGTGGTAATATCTGCCAGATAAAGATGACCACACAGGCTTCCTGGAGGGCAGAGGTGTGCCACAGGATTTTCTTAAGATTCCCCTTTTAAATTCTCAAACCCCAGTACAAAATCATTTCTTATCTAAAATTTCTCACAAAGAATGAAATGAATTCTTCTCATGTCCCTAAGCAAAGGAATAAATAAGTTAATACCCTCGGACTTTGGTCTTGCTCACATATGAGAAAGAGTATTAATTAGAGAAATGAACTCCAGACAGAAAAATATTCTTCATGAGTCTCTGAAAACTGTATACCACAATTAGAAATACTGTTTAATAATCAGAGACTAAGATTTTGTAAGGATGATGACAAAAATTATAATTAGAGTATATGTATTGACCATTGAAAAATACAGAGAATAATTTTTCTGACTCCTATGACAAAATGCCTAACCAAAAGCAAGTTAAGGAAGAACAGATGAAGTTTAGATCAGCCTGTTATACCAGAGAATGAACAGTGGCAGAGCGTGGCACAGATAGTCATTGTGTCTGTGACATACGTGGGGAGGGAGAAGTACCTGTGTTCCACTCAATTCTCCTTTCTCTTCATTCCTGGACCCCAGTCCATGCAATAGAACCATACATAGTCACAGTGAGTCTTTTGTCAGGTGAGGTTCTCTGGAAATGCCCCCCAAAACACACAGACAGGTCTAGAGGGTTGGCTTTTGCTTTTAGGCATTTGTAAGTCTTGTTGAGTCAACCATGAAGATTGCAACAACCAACAGCGGCATTAATATGTACTCCAGTTCTTCTTTAGGCAAATGCAGATAATGTATACATTTCATCTCATGAGGAAAGTAGGTTTGAATTTTTCTCTCAGAGTCATTTCTGTGTTTTATATTTCGGACTTACTGTCTATGATTCTAACTATGGTGGAATGCCAGATTATTCTTCCCCTGAGGATATATTGCTACATGGTAATCAAGGGTTTATTTTTTTTTAACACAATCTGTACCCATTGAGCTGCTTTTTACTCCAGAAATAACAAATATTGTCAAGCTTTGGCACACTCTCTGTAGATACCTCATGAGGAATTACTTCATGTTCTTATTCTATTAAGAACAAAAGCTATCATTTGGAAGTTCATTTTCTGATACAACCCAGTCTAACATATAATTACTCATTTACATTATCATTAGAACTATTGATACATTTGTTATAATTTACCTGATATAATATGAGTTAATAAGTCACTACAAGGTTTAGTTTCAGATACAGTGTGGTTTATAAAATAAAGAAACTTTGTTAAAACCATGAAGGCTCATGTTTAGCATCACAAATGAGTTGGATGAGTTCCCTTCGTAGCTGGATGATGGGAAGACTGGAGTAACACCCCAGAAACAATGTGACACAGGAGTCTTCACTCCACTGGCTGGTGAGAACCTCTCAGAAGATCCTGGGTTTCAGAAAGGGATTGCGTGTTGTGCCTCTGGCACAGATATTGCATGAATAGATTCCAATCTCTATGCTAGGGAAATGGTTCCAATCAGACTTGCATTGTAAAAAAAAAAATTCATTTATATGAATTATATTACTTTTTAATCTGAACTCTTTCCCCAAACCATCACTTAAGTGAACACAGTGCCTCCAGGCATGGTTATATGTCTTCTGCACATTGAACTTAGTTGCAGGATTCAGAAATGAGCCTGACAAGGAATCTATGCTCTGAAAAGCTGGCTGAACATCAGCAATTACATTTAGAGTCCAGTTGTTTTTATTCAAGCACATGCAGGAGACTCTTCCAGGTGCCAGTGTAACGCATTCAATTTAACCCTTCTGAGGTGGAGGATTGGGACAAAGGATGCAGCCTCAGAGTCTTTACTTCTTTCGTGTTTCATTCAGTTATGGCTTAACTCATCCTGAAAAGGGCGGTGCATCACAGGAAGTGCCCAGCCATACCCATTACAGTTAAGAAAAGGAAGTCATACTTGTCTGTAGGCAGAACTCACCAGGCTTTTTTTTTTTTAATACTTCTGCTTGTCTGTGTTTGCATTGCTACTAGATCATCAAAGAGAATGACATTTAAAAATGATATCAATGAAGAAAAGACTTCATTTTAATGTGAGAAATTCTTTTGGGAGATAGTGAAATCCTTTTATAATTTTGATCTCACAAAAATTAAACTAGAAAATACATAGGCCTCTATGAAGGTTGAATGTTCCCTTGTTTTGATCTCACCTAACTCGATGGTTCTCTCTCTCTCTCTCTCTCTCTCTCTCTCTCTCTCTCTCTCTCTCTCTCTAATGAAGTCAATAATTTTGACTTTAAAATTTAATCCTGCATTAAAAAAACATTAATGCCAGCCCCTACGCTGGGCTCTATGGATGCAAACTGCAGAGACAGAAGGAGTTATTGTATTTCAGGAAGGAACAGTAGACACACTTGAGCTGATTCACTTCCCACGTATGCTCTGCTTCATTGGAATTGAACAGAAAGTGGTTACTGGAGTGGGCAGATGTGCACACACAGATTCAGATGGTAAACAGCAGTATTGCAAATGTTCCTATTCCAGACACACAGAGACTTACTGACTGGATCAATTTGTTTCTTCTTTCATTTATTCATGGCCGAATTCCACTTGCAATGCATGTGCCCAACGTTTCTCCAGGCAGGTAGGGACAAACATTGCTTTGTTCGTGCTTCTAAAAGCCCCAAAGAAAATTAAATCCCAAACATTTCATGAATAAATTTTATCAAGTTTATCTCTATAAGTTTTACTTCACTTACTACTGAGAGGTAATCAAATATGGTTAAAGCTGAAGAAACTACATGAAGACAACATTTCCTGTCTTTATCTTGACCTTTGTGCCTGGTCTTTATTGTGCTGCTTTGTTCTGAGAAAGACCAGGGCAGCCATTAATCCTCATACCTGTAAAGACCACTCAGCTTGCAGTTTCTCTTTGTGTTCCTTTGTAAAAATGACAGGGGCATAAGCTGATGTCAAGGGAATTCTTCTACTTCACCCCTGTATTTCTCCCTACGAAATCCTAGGTATCTGGTCCTTTATGTTCCTTTCTTTCCATTTTTTAATTAAGGGATAGACTGACCAATTTCATTAAACTTGATAAAAATCTTATCCGAAAGCTAGGAGAGAAAATTGAAGTAAATTGGGCAGATGATGTTGTTTTGCCATGCTGTTCATTCTTTTCACTTGTTCTTTGTAATTCAGTCCACCTAGATGGAGAAATGTAAATGAGCAATGAGATCAGCATGGCACGTGCTCAAGCTGAACTCCATCAGTCTCCGATATGCAGTCCTTTGAAGAGGTTTTTCTCTATGACATCCTCCACTGATTTCCCATGATGGGAAAACAGTTGAAATTTCCAAATGGATGTTTTGTGAAACCTGTTATAAAACGAAAATATATTCTGTCTGGACGGCGTTAATACCCAGTGGCAAATTAGTAAGATTTATCAAAGAAAAGTCTGAGAACACATCATATTCCGGCCTAAAATTCATAATGTTATTCAGTAATGATGTGGTTTTGGAGTTGAAGAAATTATAAAAGTTTCTAATAAATATAAATTATTCAAGAAGAGAAATATCCATTTGTATATGGCATTACCAATAGAACACCTTAGATTCTTGGCTTGACTCTAAAATGTGCCAGGAAAATGGACAGCAACTCGGGTGTACTTCTTTGCCCTTCAGGTGTCCCTCTTATAAACTAGTCTGGATTAAAGCCACTCATGGAGACCGGCTTCAACATATCGGAATCAAATACACTTAACAGAACCCTTTATGCACTAACAAAGAGTTCCTCACACGTCCTGCTTCCAAGAATCCCATCAAATGTGATTATTCCTCATTTAACAGTGATAATTCAAACTCACTGAGAATTTGCCATACGTCAGGTGCTTAGCTAAGTGATTTATCTTTTCCAGGTGAAATGATATCAGGTAGATACTGATGGATTACTAAGTGTCAAATGTGTAAATTAAGTTTAGCAATAACTAAGCAGCTTTCCAAAAATCTCAGCTCCCAAGTGACAAAGACAAGATAGAAACTAAGGTCATCCTGAGCTGGGAATGCTTTTTTAAACCCTCATGCTGTCTGGGGTTTAGAGCACATTGTTAATGTTGATAAATACTGATGTGGCAAGCTTCTTGTTGGACTATCTTTGGATTACCAGCCTATAAATCATGATCTCAGGACGTATTATTAATTACTAAAGCTTGAACTTAGCTTAGAATTTTTTCCCAACTACCTTTTATAACTTAATTAACCCATATATTTCTTTTTAAATCTACATGCTGCCACATGACTTGGTTTCCTCTTGTTAGTACTACATACCTTACTTGCTCTGAGTCCACTGGTTACATCAGGCACCTAGATTCCTTCTTCCAGTTTCCATTTCACTCCCTGCCCGGAAGTCCTGCCTATTCTCCCTTCCCCAGCTATTGGCCATCTAGCTCTTTTTTAAAATTTCATTTTACATTCCAACAGTTCCTCCCTCCCCTGCCATCTACACAGCTGCCCTTCACCTCCCCTGCAAACCCTCCCTGCATCTACTTTCAACTTGTGAGGGCTAAGTTTGTCCCACCTAACTGGAGCAGGGATAATCCCCTCCACCCTGAACCAAGGAATCCCACCCCAGGGATTGGGCTCCAGCAATGTACCCAGGATAGATCCTGCTTTAACTACCACGGGCCTCTCAGATTGTTAAAGCTTTACCACCATCTCCCACACGCGAAGGGCCTAATCTGGTCCTATGGAGGCTCCACAGCCCTTGATCTAGAGTTCATGAGTTTCCACGAGCTTTGTTAAACTGTCTCTGTAGATTCCTCCATCATGATCTTCACCTTGACTGCTCATATATTCCCTCCTCTCTTTGACTGGATTCCTGGAGCTCAGCCTGGTGCTTGGCTGTGGATCTCTGCATCTGGTTCTGTCAGTCGCTGGATAAAGGCTCTCTGATGATAGTTGAGGTACTCCCCAATCTGATTATAGGGGAATGCCAGGTCGGGCACACTCTCCACTATTGCTAGGACTCTTAGCTGAGTGCCTGGGAATTATTTAATAGTAAATATTGAAAACATCTTGATTAAATTTTGTGTGTATCATTAACACCATTTATAATTATGTCTAAATAACACTAAGAATAAGGTAAGAGATTATTAACTACTATGAAAGAGGCAATAACTCTGGACTTTCAGAAATTGCATAGAGCACAAGGTGAGTACCATCTTCTGCCTAAACTTAAGATTACATATACTATGTGAAAGGGCTCATCTGCAACTCAAGGAGGCTGTGAAAACAGTTTCAAAGCAGGATCTCTTTAATGAGCAGGAATTTGGGTCTGGTTTGGGGAAAAGTTTTGGAGAACAGACAGTGAGTGCTTCCTAGAAACAGGTATATAAGAGACTCCCTATAACTGAGTGCAAAGCAACATAATCTATCAAGAGTGGGCTGCTGTTAATGAATAAAGGAAGCAGGGATAAAGGCTCCAGTGTGTGGCCGCATTCTACCTCTTCTGGGCTGATTTGCAGGTTGGGATCCACCAGTATCTCCTGTAAAGCTCTGTCTAGATCTCAGCTCTAGTGCTCCAATCAAGAAGGGCTTAACCAATATCAATTCTCCCCAGCATGGGAAGGGGAAGAGAGAAATTCAAGTCTTGGAGCAGGTAAAACTCCTTCAACACTCATTTCTGAGGTGGAGCATTGGCTTTCATAATAAGAAAAGAATCCCTTTAAAGAGAAGACAAAAGCCCAGGATCTCAGATTCACAGGATCCTATCACTTCTACTCAGCAAGACATGCAGCACCAAAGTCTAGATTAGATATCTACTGACAGTGTTTTGTATTGATATGATCCAGGGGTCTTGATATTGATTCATTTTCCCTGCCAGTTAAATGCTTAAAAGGCAGGAAATATCTGAAGTGCAATACATAGTAGCAACACAGAGATATCCTGTACCACAGAGAGCATTGACAGTTGAAAAAAGGTGTTTATTGAGGGTGAAGAAACACACACATGCAATAGTCACATTAAGACTCAGGAAGTTGAACATCCAGTCTCTTGTTGATGGTTGGGGGCTTTAAAGCCTCTTAATAGTTTTCCTTCTCTCTTTACGGTTTGTCAGTTTGATGACAATTTCAAAGGAAGGTTATTGGCCAGCAGCTGTGCTATGCCCTTCCCTGATCCTGCCCCGTCTGGAAATCCTTGAGATGGTTCAACAGCAGGGGTCCTACCAGTTGGAGACAAAAGCTGTCAGGCTTTGGTCTCAAGTCAGGACACTGAGAAAAAAAACTTGCCATCTTGGAGATTCAACACCTTTACTACCTAGCCACAGTTCCTCTCTCTATCTGCCTACAAGAAGATCTAATTCCTGGTCCTACAAGAAGATCTAATTCCTGGTCTCTGAGCATCATTAACTCCATTTATGAGAGTTCAGAAAAAGACCAGACTTTCTCCTATTTCCTTTCTTCATCCTTCTACTGGTGCTGATAAAAATCTTCCTCCATTGTTTGCTGGGTGACATTATGATGACATGAAGAATTTGGTGCTAAACTAATTGGATGGGAGGTAGGATAGTACTGAACAACAAAGATGGCAGGACAACAATGGTAGGCAGAATTTTCTAGACTCGTGTTATTTTCTGTTGTTTTTTTTTACTGAAAGTAGTGAAAAGTAAACAAAGAAGTTTTTTACTCAATGTATCCCTTAGGAAAGGAGAAAAAAAAAACTTAGTGACTCCTGAATCCATCTTCATTGTTCTGACAGGAGGTTAAGCTTTAAGTAGAATATCAAGATGTGGGTAGCTAAAGAATCAGATCAAGGTGTGCTCCTGCCCTCATCATCTGGTTTTGTTTTCATCCTGAAAATTGATGGAAATGTGGGAAATCTCTTTTCAGGAAACAGTTTCTCTCTGACTGGCACCAGATTTCAGTGTTTTCCTTCTTCCATCGTACAGTTCTTGGGGAAATTCCAATTCTCTGGGGTGACTGGTTTCACAGTTTTACATATAAATGAGAGACAAAATGTGTGAAGTTGCTCCTTTTACAATATGATTATATGTGAAATAGTTTATCAGTATAGAGATGATCTTATACTATCCACCCTCTTCTCTATCGTGCAAGTGAGCATCTTCATTCACTATGAACAGTCAATGTTTTGTGATGATGGGTAACACTGTAACACAGAGACATAAAAGTATTCTTGCGTTTCAGAACACAGTAGATCCCTCATACATGGGAGCTGTGTAGAATTTCAAGAGGCATCAGCTTCCAATTATGGATGAACTTGGGCCTTGAGAAAGATATTTCTCTCCTTTCCTGCTTAAGTTGTAATTGCAAAGCACTACAGAAGTCTGAAAACAAATGGAAAGGGAATCCCCTGTACCTTCTTCTTGTATATATACTAAATACAATCTACATCATGGTTGGGAAACATGAAGTTCTGAGAGACAACATTTTTTTCCTTAAAGCATGTTTTTTCTTTCTTACTGCTATGTGTGCCTTTGCAAAGTATATTTTTCTCTATTGCTGTTAGGTGTACATTAATGGTTTGTGTCTGAGTATGTTTATGAGTGCTTCAGAGTATGCATGTAAAGTAAGAGAACAGCTCTCAGGTTCCAGGGATTAAACTCAGGCCATCTAGGTTTGTACAGCAAGTTTTTTAACTACTGAACCATACATTTGCCTAAGAAAGTACTTTATAGGCATTGAGTGCTGGGAAAAGTATTAGAATGCAAAGGTAATGGCAGGTTAGAGTCCACACAATGCACTGTTTGGAAGCTATAGAGCACAGAACTTGGATCAACAAAGAACAAATATATATCTAAGCATCTTACATTTAAAGCCCCCCAAAAGACATTGAGTTAGTATTTCTATATGTACATGTAAGTTGTTGTAGTCTCTAGTGTTCTTTGTGTAATATTTTATCATTTAGAAAGAAGAGACAGGACACAAGCTAACTAAAACTCAAGCTTCAGGTTCAATTATGAATCACTAACTCAATATATAAGGTGGAGAGTGATTGATAAAGACACACCAAACCAACATCTGGCCTTTATACCCATATAAACATAGACAGGCACACATCTGCACACTTATGTTAGCAAACATATACACAAATACCCCTATGCTATGGGCACTCAAGAAACAAAAATAGAAAGAAAAGGTTATCAATAACAAAAACGAACATGCCTGTGAGCTTACTGTCAGTTAAGGATAAGGATGAAAAATACTGGAAGAAAGAGTATATTACAATACAAATCTAGTGTGTGAAGCTGTAGCCTACATTCTCAAACAAAAGCATTACCAGGCTTATCACAACAATGCTCCCTTCTCTGAGGCCAACTTCTGTCTTAGGGTTTCTATTGCTGTGAGGAGAGGCCATGGCCATGGCAACTTTTATAAAGTTTCCTTTTAATTGGGGTGGCTTCCAGTTCAGAGGTTTAGCCCATTATCATTATGGCAGGACATGGTAGTGTGCAGGCGCACATAGTGCTGGAGAAAGAACTGGGAGTCCTACATCTTGATCTGAAAGCCACAGAAATTGAACTAAACTTGGTGTAGCTCAAGCATAAGAGACATCAAAACCTGCCTGCATAGTGCTATACTTTCTCCAACAAGGCTATACTTAGTTCAACAAGGCCACACCTCCTAATAGTGTCACTCGTGGGTCAATTATATTCAAACTACTACATTAACTAAGACAGAAGTTGGTATCAGGAAGAAAGGTATTGCTGTGATAGGCCTGATCATGGATTTTGTGGGAACTTGGGTTAGGAAAGCAATGGAAGGCTTTAAGTACTGCTTAATTGTTCATATTAGTAGGAGCATGAAAGATCATGGTTCTGAGTGTTCCTTGATTAACTATGGAGGCCCGACTCAAGATATTTTAGAGGAAGTGAGTTTTAGTATGTAACCTAGAGATCATTCATGTGACAGAGTGTGAAGAAAGTGGCTACTTTTTACCCTCGTCCAAAAAATATGCCTAAGTCTGAATTAAAGAGTTTTGGATTAATTCCATTGGCAGAGGAATCTCAAACCAGCCTAGTATAAACTCTGCTGTATGGTTATTAGTGCTACATCTAATAAGTAATTATAATGAAAAGAAAAAAAAACTGAGCAAGGAAAAATTCAGTATGTACAATTTGAGAAGAAAAGGAGCATCAGAAAGTAAAAAGAAGTCCTGTATTCAAGAAGATAAACAGGTTAGGAAATGGAATAAGGGGGGTGTTGACCTCAGAGCTTATCCCACTCAGCTAACTTTCCAAGTAGTGAAGAGAATTAAAGAAAAGCTTAAAGTCAGGTGTGGTGCATGCATTTAATCACAGAAAGCAGAATCTAGTGGGTTTCTGAGTTTGAGGCCAGTTTTGTCTCATATAGCAAGTTCCAGGAGGGTCAACCTAAGGCACTGAAGGTAACCATCAAAAACAGGAAGCTGGTGAAGATGCAATTAAACAAGGAGACTGTAGTGATGAGGCCAGCAGGCCTGCTTTTCATCTGCCTGGATCCCACATGGCTAGCTTTGCACCCGAAATAACAACACACAAATTGCATTCATTTAAACACTGCCTGGCCCATTAGCTCTATCCTCTTACTGGCTAACTCTCACATCTTGATTAACCCATATTTAATAATCTGTATGCCACCACGAGGTCGTGGCTTACCAGCATGAGTCTAACCAGCATCGTCTCCGGAAGGAGAATCATGGTGTCTGCCTGACTCTGCTTTCTTCCTCCCAGAATTCTGTTCGGTCTACTCCACCCACCTAAGGGCTGGCCTATCAAAAGGCCAAGGCAGTTTCTTTACTAACCAATGAAAGTAACACATAGACAGAAGATCCTCATGCATCAGGAGACCATGTTCTAATACAAAAGGTAGCTTTGGCCTCATGATTCTGGATTTAGAATCAAGGAGAAACCAGGGAAAACTGCTGAGGCCAGGGATAAATCAGAGGTGTCCCTGAATGTGGGCCTAGTAGAGAAGCCATTCTTTGAAGCTGTGAAGTTGAAGCCTGGGTTGCTTTAGAGACCCCAAGATGTTGGATGTGCCAGAGGCATGGGATACCTGTCAAGGAGAACTACTAACTCAGAGGGAAAACAGCTCAAGAGAAAACTTGTTTTACAATCAGCAAAATTGGAAGGAGTTAGCGATCTGAAAAGCATTTTGACATCAGACATGGAGATGCAGAGTTTAAAGTTTGCCCAGCTGGTTTTCAGTCTTGCTTTGGTCTAGTATTTCCTCACTGTGCTCCCATCTCTGCATTCTGGAATGGCAATGTCTATCCTTTGCCATTATATGTTGGAAGTATATTTTCTGATTTATATATATATATATATATATATATATATATTGATTTCATAGGGGATTACAGTTAAGAGATGGCATGGATCTCAGAAGAGACGTTGAACTTTGGACTTTAAAACATTGTTGAGACTGTGATAGACTATGGGAATTTTTGAAGTTGTACTAAACGCCTTTTGAATTATGCTATAGTCACAAGCTTATGGAGGCCAGGGAGAGAAATGTGATAGTTCGAATATAATTGGCCCCATGTTTATAGAAAGTGGTCATTTAGATATGGCCTTCTTGACCTAAGTGTGGCTTTGTTGAAGGGAATGTGTCAATTTAGGGTGGACTTTGAGGTCTCCTATGCTCAAGCTATGCCTAGTCCAATTAACCTCCTGGTTTTTTCTCTCTCTCCCCTTAGAAGCTGGATTTGCTTTTTTTTAACCCTCACCCCGTGAAAGCTGGAGTAATTCTTTTTTTAATTTTTCTTTTTATTTAATCTTTATGTCTTTCACTTCATGTCTCCACATCATGTCTCCAGATCTCACCCATCACTACCACCCTGACAAAAATAAAACAAAATAACATTTAAAAGAAGAAAAGGACAAAAAAGGAAGAAAGGGGGAATCTTGTCATGGAAGCTGCAGTGTGATGCAGTGAATCACAAACTCCTTTATCTATAGATTTTAAATGAAGGTGTTCATCACAAAGACTCATTCATTAGGTTTGAGGCCCCTGGCCTCTGCTGTACCATTGATGCTGAGCCTTCACTAGGACATTCCCTGGAGAGCCTGTTGCTGCCCTGTACTTCCTGTTTCTTACAGCCTAAGATGTATGACTGTCGGCTCATTCTCTAGCACCATGACTGCCTGCATGCTCTATGGACTGTCATGATGATAATGGACTAAACCTCTGAACCTAAGCAATTAAATGTTTTCCTTTATGAGTTGCCATGGTCATGGTTTTTCTTCATATCAATAGAAAAGCTAAGACATCAGTGTTTTATTGCTGTGAAGAGACACCCATGAGCACAGCAACCATTACAACAGAAAGCATTTAATTGGGGCTTGCTTACAGTTTCAGAGGTTTACTCCATTTTAATCATGTCTAGAGTGTGATGGCATATAGGCAGACATGTCATTGAAGAAGTAGCAGATAGTTCTATATGTGGATCCACAAGCAGCCATAAATGAGAGTCACTGGACCTGGTTTAATCTTCTGAAATCTCAAAGCCTGCCCCCAGTAACAAAGTTCCTCTATCAAGGGCCACACATACCCCAGTAAGTACACACCTACCAATCTTACCAAGTAGTGCCACTCCTTAATGACTAAGAATTCAAATATGTGAGCATATGGAGGGCATTTTGATTCAAACTACCACATCAACTCTCCTCAGACTCTGCTAAACATCATTCTTTGCTCAAATTCTAGGACCCTATTTTATATTCTATGTATGAGTGACATTGAAGAGACTTTGCCTTTGTTTGCCAGGCTTATTTTCCATTGCACATTGTTTTCCATCTATGTAGATGAAATGCCATTCTCTTTGCAAATGAATAATGTTCTGTTGTTTATACGATCTTGCTCTTTTATTGATACTCTATGCCTGTTCATTTTGTTGTTTACACTGCTTAATTAACTGTTGATACATTTGAATTCCAGTTATTTTGTGATTTCCTTTGCAATTATTTCATTTGTTTTTTTTTTTTCTTATTTTTCTTTCTTTTCTGGGATTAAGTAAATTTAGTCATTCCTTTATAGATCCATTTTGGTCAATTGCATAAAAACAATTTAGCAGTTTAATAGTTGTTATATAATTTATTGTGCATTTCTTTAACTTACCAGTCTGATTTTGATTGGTAATATACTGCTTCATACATAAGGAAGAAACATTTCAGCAGTACATTAACATTTCACCCTGTCAGACTGAATGCCATTGCTACTCATTCTTATTTATATAATTTCTGTAAACCTCAAAGATTATTGGTGTAAATAATAGAAACCATCACAAGAATAGTATATATCACCACAGTTACTTTCCTGTAGTTTTTATTTTTTTTGGAGTAAATGTTTCTGACATATTTATCCTTACTTCATGATACCTGTTACCAATTGATATTAATGTCTCAAGGTAATGGATTCTTTCAGTTTTGCATGTTTGAATATCTCTATATTTTACCTATTTATAAAGAGGTATTTTCTTTGGATATAGAGTTCTATATTAATATTACCCTGAAAATTTAGAGACAATTCATTGCATCTTTTAAAATAATATTTCATTAATTTTTTGAGAGTTTCATACAATGTGTCTTAGACATATTAACCTCAATCCCCAAACTTCCTGCCCATGCTACTTAATATTTTCTTTAATAAAAATGTGA
Organism: Microtus ochrogaster; assembly: GCF_000317375.1. Classification (NCBI taxonomy): domain Eukaryota; kingdom Metazoa; phylum Chordata; class Mammalia; order Rodentia; family Cricetidae; genus Microtus; species Microtus ochrogaster. Next base: position 1,920,637 of record NC_022025.1, read on the forward strand.
TCAAATACAATCTCTGATTTCCCAATTCTTTTGGCATTTGTTCCTTCTATAAGAACACAGTCTACCTATGGGTAAAGTAGGCTGGTTGTCCCTTTCCCAGTAACAACCAATGTCAATAGCTCATTGGCTAGGGCTTGAACTTTATACCTAATTCACAACTCCATGCTGGGATTTTATCTGACTTAAGATTGTCCAGGTCTTGGGTATGCTATCAGAACTTCTCTGAATTCATATCTGCAACTACCCTGTCATGTCCAAAAAAAAAAAAAAAAAAAAAAAAAAAAAAAAAAAAAAAAAAAAAAAAAAAAAAAAAAACATGGTTGTTATCAGCCACTGCCTTTGGATATTAGAATACTTTCTTCCCCTGTTTGTGATGATCCCCAAGCCTTGTAGATTGGGTTATGACACAAATGTTCTATTCTTACTTTCTACAACTTGAGCAAATGTGGTTCTCTGTGTTAATAAGTATCTGTCATAAGAAGGAGAGTCCTCGATGAAGATTGACAAGTGATCTAGTCCATGGATATAGCAATAAGTCATTACAAGGCAATTTAATACTACATCCATTTAGCAGAATGACAGCAAGTTCTTCCTAGTGCCTACCTATTTAGTAAAAAGTTCTTGGCCTCAGTCAGGATGTTATATATAGATTCCATCTTGTAGAGCTGATCATGAATTCAATCAGAAAGTGTTTTTGACTTTCATAACTTTTGTACCACCTTTGCACCAGTAGGTATACCTTATCATCATAGTTAAAGATATGACAGCAGAATAAGGTGGATATTTATTCTTATTGGTAGTGTTCATAGCATCTTTCAGAACTATGAAAGCAAGCCAGCAGGGATAAAGCTTCTAGGTTAGTAGTAGCTTTATTTCTTTATATTCTATGATTCAAGTTGTGATATCTTTAGCAATAGAGGTTTTCTATCACGTTCTAGATGGTAACCCAGACCAATGGCAATAGACTAATATGTGGGAATATATGGGTCCTGTTGCACAACAACTCTCAAAACTGTAGCCATCCCTGTCATTGGACTATTTGTTAGCCTGTAGTTGTCTAGTGAGAGCCCTTATACACAGGCCCCATTCCTTTGTAACTCCATTTAAACTCTTAAAATATGTATGTATACTTATTTTAGGAAGCTTGTAGAGTAATGGGTTTTCTTAGGACTTTTTTCAACAGGTCTTTAGTTCAGTTATCCCTCTTCTTTGTTGTTTGTTTGTTTTATAATTGCCTATAATTCGGGTAATGAACTTGTAATCAGTTATTCTTTTATTCCTTGCTTTTACCATGTATTGGACAAGTCCAATAGAGTACTCAACAGAGATAATTACTCCGCTGAGAAAGAGTTTCCTGAGTTCTTTACTCAGTTCATCATAAATTTTCTCAGTTCTCTTGGAACATGAATAATTTGAGGTCTTAGGTGGGAGGTAGGACCTGGTTCTTAGTTCCTTACATGGTTACTTCTTTCCCACTCTTTCTGTTCATCTATACGTCCTTCCCTCCCGCCCTTTCTCTGGGTAAGCTTGAGCACTCACAACTGGCTGAACTAAATTTACCTAAATGTTATACAAAATTCATCTTTTCAGGTTCTTCGTTCCTACAAAATTTTTCACTTTTATAGCAGGAACTATCTGAATTATTCTTGTGGACTTCAAAAGTGTGTTTGTGTGCTATTTAAAACTAAGAAACTGAGCATTTTCTTATAAGTCATATGGGTTTAATTATCTTTCTTTGTGGAAAAGAAAATAATTGTACTTCATAAGAGAAACTTAAAGCATTTATTTATTGTAAGATGAGACTTAATGAAAACATGATAATTTTTCTAATTAAAAATGAAGTATCTTAGAATTGTGGGACTAATGGAAGAAACAAATATACACCAAAGTTTCAAATACTGTTCTAATCTTGAAGGATCAAGTATCAATAAATGAATCAACTTTCCCAAGTATACAAGTTTTATGTGCTGGTAACATCGAATATTAAATACATATGGAATATTTTTATTAGAAAACAATAAAAACAAATGTAATATATTAAGAAATTTTTTGCTTGCTAAAATATTGAACCTTACTTTTACTTTCAGCTATTTTATTTTTTTTCATAAACAACACATATGTATATTTTATCTAATTGTGTATATGCGTTAATTTAGTTTGACATTTCGCTCGTTTTTATCAGGTAAGTATTCACTATAATCCTAGAATATAAAGTATGTGGAGTCTGAGGAAGTATAACATCTGATATAGAGATCTTATTAACTTGATTTTCTACTTATGACCAACCAAGGCTATCATCTCATTCATTGGTCACATCCTAATGTACTTGGTAACTATAGATCTGTTTTGTTGATTTTTGTTTTGTTTTCTGAAAACAAAAATGTTTAATTTAATTCTTGGGGCTTTTATTTTCCTTGCTCTATTTCTTTTTCTGTTTTTTAGAACTATCCAAAGTATTAACAAAAATTGAATTCAGATTGAATCTACTGTCTTCCCTGTGACTGTTGCCAATTCTATGCCCCTTTTATTCTTTGTAGTTTGAGTATTCTCCTTTAGAAAGGCTGGTCTATATCCTTTAGGATTGGGTTTAGCTATGGTTACCTAGCCACTGTCTTCCATGACAACATTCCTTTCATGAATGAAGCTAATGATCATTAGAGATTTTGGACTTTGCTTTATGTGTAGGAAATACGCTGCTACCAGATTAATGATAGTATATAGATTTTTTTTTTACCTTAGGAGAATCTTTATGCCTTACATGAACAATTAAAATCAGACACAGATTTTAGACTATTTAACATCTTGTGTGGGTTCAGGGAGGCTAATCTCCTGGTAATTCTGCATTAAACCCCAAGTTTTAAGATGTTCATTTGATGGTGTCTGTTTCTCAATTCATTCAACATTAGTAGGTATGCTGTCTGGCAGTTTCTGAAAAAGAGATCAAAACAGGTAATAGGAAGCATATAATCTGGGTATAAACCAGTTGTTTCAGAGACTAATCATTTCAGGATAGTTTAAATGAGGAACGGCCAAAGCACTACTCTGAGTTTTAATTCCTGACCACTTCTTCACATCCTTCTCTGCATTTAGTTTGTATCTCCAACTAGAGCTGACTTTAAAATCCCACCTGGAACTAGCATTTTGTAATAAAAGCAGTTTACCGAGAGAAATTCATTCCACAGTCTGTTTAATCATCATCATCTTCATAGGGAGGAACTAAGTAAGAAAACTTAAACTCTGGCCTTCTCCCCCTTTGCATATGGCACATGAATTTGGTTTTCACTCTCACCGACACAAATGAGTCAGCTGTGTGTACAGGGTGATTCCACCCAGGACTGGGTCCCAGCTTTGCATCACACTCTGAGGTTGACTTTGACAAGCTTTGAGGAACAACCTAGCTGACAACTGCAGTTATCTACTAAATTTATCCCGGAGAAAATGCTTCTACTCTCCATATCCCAAAAGACACCTTTACATTCAGGATCATGTTTAATAAAGACTCTTACAGACAGAAAAGCTTGTTTTACTTAACCATCATATCCTTTCTGTTTTATTTTTTATGTAGCGATTGAAAGAATTAAAGCAACGAGAATTCGCTCGAAATGTAGCTTCCAAGTCATGGAAAGATGAGAAGAAGCAAGAAAAAGCCCTTAAGCGACTCCATCAGCTGGCTGAGCTGAGGCAGCAATCTGAATGGTAAGAGGCAGAGGAGTCTGATGG
>NC_022025.1:1924510-1956142 GCF_000317375.1 Microtus ochrogaster
CCATAACGCTTCTCCCAGCTCCTGGAAAGTCTCAGTAGTTACTCTATTTGGTTCCCTGTAACAATATAAAATTAACATTTATCAACAAACATGCTTGAAGGCAAATTCTTAATAGGTAATGTTTTGTAAATTATTAATTTTGTCATTTGATTTTTTTCTTGCCAGTGCTGTTAACTTTTTTAAACTGTTTATAGAAGTGATGCAAGAACCAATTGTATAAATGGTCATCTGTTCCAGCTTGACTTGTTCTTACATACTTCCTCAGTAATTTAAGTTTTATAATAATAACTTTTAAAATATTTTATTTAATATTCATACATGCATATATGTTTATAGCATAAAATGTTGAATCAAATGCAACCTGCATTCCCTCCCCTCCAAGTCCTCTGACCCTACCACCTTTCCTTACCAACTTTGTTCCCTCTATACACACATATACATTTATGTTTAAATACTTACTATATGGGGCTGCCTGTGAGCATGTGTCGGGACCATTTTCTAATCTACTGGAACAAGGATGGATGTTTTCATAGAACCCAGATCTCTGAGGAAAACCGACTCTTCCTACCCCAGCAACCAGCAACTGTCAATAACTCCTCAAGGGCCCCTCTCCAATCCAAGTTGGGAAGATGACTGGCTTGATCTTGTGCAAGGATTCTGCTTGCAGTTCCAGCTGCTGTTTATTCATGTATTTAACTTTGACACCTTGTCTGGCAAACACTGTTCTGCTTCAGGCAGCCACAATGACAGTTTTTAAAACTATAAATAGCAATGCACCTTTGGGGTGGAAAATACATGTTCTGTATATTCCCTTGTTCACACTTGATTGTGGCATAAAAGACGCTAACATTGTCTGGCAGACAAACAAAATATAATTAATGTAGTTAAATTTACTGCACACTGCCATTTTAATTGATAATTATACCATAACAAGCATTACACTAATACATACTTGTAACTGAAAATTGACAGTCTTAAAAGAGCTTGCAGCCACTGAATGATTCAAAGTTGTTACTGGAATGCAATTAACTTTGCAGATTGTGAATTGTGCTAATATGAATCATAATGTATAACAATAATATAATTAATTAATATGGTTGACAGCAACCTGGTGAATTACGAATTTATAGCTCTGTCAGAATTTAAATGGAATACAATATAAAATAACAAGAGTAAATAGTTTATTTATATTACCATAAAATATTAGACTTCAAATGTGGTCATTGGAAAATATAATGACAAGTAACCAATATTTACTTATATACAGTGTAGTTTTTGTTTTGCTTTGTTTTTAGTCCCACTTTGGAACACCAAAATATTTTTGGTTGTTTTCACTCTCTTTTGGGGAACCTACCACCCAGCTACTAAATAAATCACACACACACACACACACACACACACACACACACACACACACACAGAGGCTTTTTACTACTTTCAAATGCTTAGCCTTAGCTTGTTTTATTTTTTGCCACCTTTTCTTCAACTTTTGCCTCTGGGATTTTATCTTTCTCTATTTTCATATATCTTTTCTCTCCTTTTCATCCTGGCGTCCTCTTCTCCCCCTTTCTCATTCCCTCTTCTTTTATTCCTTCTATATATTCTCTCTGCCTGCCAGCCCCACCTATTCTTTCTCTTGACTCATTTGGCCATTCAGCTCTTTTATTAGCCCAATCAGACCTGCTGGCACAGCCTTAGAAGAGTGTGTCCTGTGTTCATTAGTGTAGCATACAGGAAAACATCCAAATCCCATTTCAGTTCCTGCATGATTAGTATAGGAAACAGTAGATCAAATCACAATACTTGGGAAAGAAGAAAATCCTCAAAACCGATCTTCACAGGCCAGACCATTTTTGCCTTGTTCAGCAGCACATCTGAGTTACCCTCCAAGCATCACTGTGGTTGTCTTTACTGTGACAGTAACTATACATCTACATCCCTGCCCCCAGTGAAAGAATCAGAGAAGATCAGAGGAATCTTGATGCCGGTGGCAGTGGTACAGTCACAAATGGAGTACTACTCAGCGGTAAAACACAATGACATCTTGAAATTTTCAGAGAGTGAGGCAATCCAGACTACAGAAAGTCAAGCACCGTATGTACTCACTTATAAGCAGATATTAGACAAAAAGCAACTATTGGATAACCAGCCAATAGTCCACAATCCCAAAGAAGACGGGAAATAAGAAGAACCCTAGGAGAGACATACGTGGATCTGCCAGGGTAGAGAAAGTAAACAAGAACTCCTTAATAATGGGCAGCATTGTGGAAGGGGTAAGAGTGGTAGGGGAGTGGGAAGGGGGCAAAGGGAGTGGGGAGGAGAATTTGAGGGATCAAGAAGGTTGAGTTGGCTGAAGAACAGAGGGAGAGCAAGGAAAGAGATACCTTGATAGCAGGAGCCATTATGGGATTAGCAAGAAACCAGGCACCAGGGAAATCCCCAGAAATCTATAAGGATGACCCCAATTAGAATCTAAGCAACAGTTAAAAGGGTACCTTAACTGCCCTTCCCCTGTAATCTGATTGATGCAATCTGATCTTAATTGTCATCATAGAACCTTCATCCCGTAAGTGATGGAAGCAGATATAGAGATCCATAGCTAAAGCACTGGGCAAAACTCCTGAAGTCCAGTTATAGAGAGGGAAGAGCATTTATTATGAGCAAAAGGGCCAAGATCATGATGGGGAAATCCACAGAAACAACTGTCTCAAACAAGTGAGAGCTCACTAACTCCAAACTTACAGATAAAAAGCCTGCATAAGACAGAACTAGGCCCTCTGTATGTGGGTGACAGTTGTGTGGCTTGAGAAGTTTGTGGGGCCACAGTCAGTGGAACCAGTATTTATCCCTAGTGCCTGAATTGGCTCTTTGAGGTATCCTTATGGAGGGATACCTTGCCCAGCCTAGATACTTGGGGAAGGCCTTGGTCCTGCCTCTAGTGATTTGACAGATAGTTGCTGACTCCCCATGGGAGGCATCACCCTCTCTGAGGAGTGGATGTGGGTGTGGGGTAGGAAGAAAGTGGTAGGTGTGGAGGGACAAGAGGTAAAGGAGATTGGTGTGTAAAATAAGATTGTTTTAAACATAAAAATATTAGGGTATCTGTCAGGCAACCTTATGTACCAAACACACTCAACAATAACCACTCTGTAGGCCATAATGTATCCTATTGGAAAAGAAAAGTGTTCAGTTTTTGGACAAAGAATTTCAAATCATGAAGATTATTTCTTCCTTTCTATTACTACCCAACTGCTCTATTTGCTTAAGCAGCCTTGTGGCTCCAGAGAAGTAACTTAAAGTTATAAAATATTTTCTTTGTTGCAGCAGGAGTGATGCATGATACAAAAATAACAATTAAACATACCATGGCCCCTTTATTGAATAATGTGCCTTTGGTCCAATAGTCTTACTCACATTTGCTGAAAAGCCAAGCAATTCTGGCCCTGTTGTGAAGGCCTTTCGTGAGTATTTTGTGCTTCTTTCTGTGCCTGTTTTACCATATTTACTAGCATCTGGCTCCCAGCATCTTACAATTAACCCTGTAGGAACTGATGCTCTCTGTGTAGAACAATCCAAATAACATGATTCTTCATGCAGAAAATAAAGATGAGTTATCAGTATTGAGACCACTTGAATCCAACATATAAACAAATATTGACTGAAAACTGGCTATGAGTTTCATACAGGGCAGACAGCTTTGATTTTCTCTTGGATACCTTCATTCAGCCTGAGTCTCCAGTAAAACCATCTATTGCACTGGGAGGCACTCACTTCTGAGTGTAAACTTATATGCAAAAAAAAAAAAATAATGTAAGCACAGTACAATATTAAGGGTGTTTTTGAAGCATTTGAAAAAAATGTTAGTGATATTGATTCTGAAAACAGAAGTTCCCCATATAAGAAACATAATATAACACAAAAATATCATTCTGTTTGGTACATACCTTTTTATGTTGCAAAATATACTTTTCCCATAGAAGCAAATCATATATTTATAATGTTACTTTTGAAACTGGGGACAATATTGAGATGAACAATACAATAGTAAGAGTTAAACAATTAGGTATTACAAATACTAGGTTTTACAAATAAAAGTCATTATTTCACAATCACTGACACTAAAGATAGTTTCAAAGATGAAATCAGAAAGTTCTAACAAATGTTTTAACTATGAAAAATTATAGAAATAGGAGCATTCCTTGCTAGGGATGAGAAGATAGGGAAGTGAGAGGCTAACACACAATCATAGAAATTTTGAGATCTAATATAGAGACTAAAGACTATATGTAGCAATATTGTAGTCTTTACTTGAAATTTGCTAAGATGGCTAACCTTAAGTTGTTTTCGCACACACATACATATACATACAGGTAATTAGGTGTTGTGGTAAATGTGTCATTGGGTTTTGTTATAGTAACTATTTCACATCATTTGCACGTGTCTATTTGACATCCTCATGTGCACCATGGTCTACCTACCCACATACTTCTACTTACATATTCAAACAACTAACTGAATTTCTATTTTAAAATTAAATGAAATTTAAATTAAATTTAAAAATACTAAAATATTCACATTTTATTTGAAATCTGGAAGAAATGCTAATATTCCCCCATTAACATTTGAATACTTTCTCTTGAGCATAATACCAGTGACAGAAAATTGATTGATTTTCCAGAAGAAGCAAACTTATCAATTAGATAACATGGATACTGCTTAATCCAAAAAAAATAAAAAGCACAAATATAGAGAGCTATCTATTTGTCACCAAGAAAAAAAAAATCAGTCACAATGTTGTTCCTTGTCCTTCTGTGTCCAGGTTGCAATAAAACTTCAACAAACCCTTTTGGACTTTTCTTTGTGTTGGAATAAAATTCCATAGCCCACATGTTGTGTTTCATACTTCTCCCTACTAAAAATATTACATAGACCATTTGGAAAAGTGTAATGATGTTATCAAAACAGGAGGATTATTGTGTCAGGGATGGAAAGTTGTTCCATAAGAAAAAAATTAAAGAAAAGCCACTGTTTCATAAAATTCCTAAGTTTCATTTCCAGACAATAATGGAATATACTTTATCCACCCATTCATGAATATAGACAATATCACAGAACTGTGAATTAAATAATGGCTAAAACTATTGTTTGTAACTGAAAATCCATAAGAGTGGAGAAAATAAAAGGTTCTAATACTATAAAAACAAAATAATGTTAGTAAAGGAAACTGAATACCAAAAATTATCTTTCAACTAAAGCAAAAGATGACAGGCAGTAGAGTACCAGTATGTATGCTGAGTACATTAAGAGTACTTATGTTTAAGACTGATGACTCGGCATGGATAACACGTCAGAGGAGTTTTCCTTTCAGAAAACAGATTCTCCCTTTTCAGAAGTCACTGATGGCCTGTATTATTTTATCTAAGGTAGAGTCTTGTCCAATTTCCCCATTCATGTTGACATGTCAACTGCTGTCATTATATAAGGCTTATTTGTGCAGCCATATTGTTGAGATTTGTTGGAAACAGTTCCTCTGTCATTTCTAGAGCACAGTATCCTGTTGTAGAAGGCCAACATTTTGTACAACATTTATACAACAAATTGGCACCAACATGGCCAAGTAAATTCCACTTAAACCTGAGAGAGTTTGGAAAGAAATTCTAGGCACAAAAAACCAACAAAACAATACAAAACAAAACAAAACAGAGTAAGCAGGACTTAATGCTGCAGTTCTTTTAAGAGAGGTTTTCCTGATTCTGCAGTAGCAGAAAAACAACCATGTGGTTTTAAAAAGGTGGCTTCCTGGACCGTGCTGCCAGCACGAACTCTGGCTCTTTCGGGAGATCCAGCTATGTAGCATTTAAATGGGTTCTGTGAGCAGAGTGATAAAACTTGCTTAATGGCAGCATAGACCTGCCCTGTGTCTAAAAATGGAGCAATGTACATGGCTCTCACAGGCAGTAAACAGCTCTGTCATGCTAGACTGGGCAGAGCAAGCAAGCAGGGCCATGTTTGCCCTAGTAATGCTGCCGCTTAGGTTTTTAAGAAGGACTTAGCATTTTAAGAAACTATCCTGGTCAGAAACGGATTACAGATACACAATGAAGACAGATTCAGACATAAAAGACCTCTAAATGAGACACAGTGTGTTTTAAAAACGTACATAGGCTTGGGAGATAGAAGAAAAAGAGTAAAGAGACAGTAAATGTAATATAAAAGAGTACAGAAAGTCATAGATTAAATGAGTAAAGATAATAAATATTAAACTTGTAGAAAAAGTACTAGACTAAGAAAAATAAACCACATAAAGATGGAATATACACAGAGAGTCTGGATTATGTATGTTAATGTGTTTTCTTTGAACTTTTTGACTGTGAAGGAGCTAAGTAACCAACATACATACCTTAAAGGTATTTGTCTTCAAAATTTGGGTGTAAGGATATGTTGTTTTTGAAAAGAGGTTCTTCTTTTGTTTCCACAGAGGATGAGAACCTATGGATTTATTCTAGGCTATAGTAGTTTGATGGACCAAAACCCTGAAAGATCATTGCGAACACCTCTGCAAAAATTACTTTACTCAGCAAAAAGCAGGAAGCAGTTTGGAGAGAACAAAAAATCCCTAAATGATTGTTTATAAAAAGGGATGTGCTATAGAGATTTGCATTGGTTTGTTGATACAAATTTAAGCTCAATTTTGTTCATATATATATATATATGTTTCTGATCTTGATTAAGATATTGTGTTTGTGTAGCTCATTTAAAAATTAAGAAATATAGGTTAATAAATAGTCATCTATAATAATCAAGTTTATAGACAGTTAGGTTTTCTAGAAATATAGATCTATATTTCAGTTAGACAGGTATTCTTCAAATCTTTCAGAGACTTCAAATCTTTCAGAGACCTTCAGATTTTTAAAACCTTCAGGTTTTTAAAATGTTTTAATAACAAGACATATCTGCTCCTGGAAACACCAATAACTTCAAGAGGAAGATGGGCATCGAAGAGACTTCTTATGGAGTTTACTAGCCATTTGAACAAGAAACTGCTCTTGCCTGAACTACTTGATGTTATGCTGTGTGAGCTGGACATGCAGGACCCATGGAGAGATGACTGCTGAAGTTCCCTAAAGAAGGTGAGACAGTCGTTCAGGGTTTCTGCTTCATGAAAGAGTCTGTGAGACATTCTGCAGGACACAGAAAAAAGTGACTGACACTGCCAATATAGGCAGAACTGTCTTTAAAATTCCCTGCTTCATGGAAAAGTCTGCCAGACACTATGGGCCTATAGGCTGAAGATGGATGCTCCTACGGTACAGAAGAACTTTGGGTGATTTTCCAGGCAGCAAGATGTCTCTGTCAATTCTAGAGTTTTGGAACTTGCTTACAATGCACTTCCTATTTACTTAGGTAATATTATATACTCCTGGAGTCTTTGATGGAGTTGAAGTATAGATAGTTATAATTATAATTTTCCTTAGTTATAATTAAAGATAAAGTAGATATAAATATTGTAACTATAACTCTTGCCTGATACCTATCTTGTTATATGTAATTTTACTATGTTAAAGTTAAAACCTTTCTTTTTACTTAAACAGAAAGGGGAGGTGTAGTGAGATTCCCCTCTGTGTGCTGTGAAGATGATTGGTTAGTGATTCAAGAATCTGCCTTGGTCTGTGATAGGACAGAGTAGAGTTAGGCAGGGGAAACTAAATTGAATGCTGGGAGAAAGAAGGCGGAATCAGGAGAAGCCATGTCGCCACCACTGGAGACAGACACTGGATGGAAATTTACCCCACATGGAGATAAATGGAGATGGGTTAGTTTAGGATATGAGTTAGCCAGAAATATACTTAAGCGATTGGCTGAACAGTATTGCAATTAATACAGTTTCTGTGTGGTTATTTTGGGGCTGAGCAGCCGGGAACAAACAATTGACCTTCTACAGCAGTATTCCACAGCAGACTCTCTGATCCTCTGGCTCCTGCAACCTATACTCCTGCTTCTGTGATTTTTCTTGAGTGTAGGTGTTGTACTATAGGTGTACCAAGGTGAGTTTGGTAACCCACAGTCACTTATTCTCTAAATTTGGACCAGGTGTGGATTTCTGCAGTAGTCTCTGCCGCGAAAGGAGGATTCTGCGAAAGGAAGATTCTGCGAGGAGGTCTGCGAGCTGCATTTCTGTGTGGGTGGTGATGCTAAGCATTGAAAACTGAAGGACAGTTAATACTTCAAAATTTACGTGATGTGTTGTAGGGACATACATTTTAATATTCTATAGTCAAGAAACAAATGCGTCACAATGAAAGTCTAAGATAGAAACAGGATAGACATTGGTCCAGGCATTTGGACAAAGAACTAGCAACCGAATGCCATTTCAAATAAGATATTGAAGTGATGAACTAGCATTTGCTTTTCCTCAGTCAGCATCAGCATCACTGCTGGAAAGAGGTAACTGAGAAAGTGTGAAGACACTAATTTTATCTTAAAAGTTCCTAGCCTCTGTATGTTTATTTTCTGCTTTCTTTTTGAATCACTAACGAACTTCAGCTAAATCAACAATCTTGGAAAACCTCAAAAGACAAAGAATACACAATTGGCATAAAATTGTTGTGGTGAGGAAGAAGCAAGAGACACAACGGTAAAATCCCCGGGAATGCCCTGGGAATGCTGAGCCCGCCTGGACACACCACTGCCTGCTGCTGGGCTCTCTAGCTGCTGACAAAAGTAATGACAAAAGCTCCTTACTTCAGCAGAAGTGAACCGGAAAGACCTTTGATATTGAAGGGTTAAACAGTGAATGCTAACGATGCTGAAAAATCTAATTAAAACTCTTTTTCCACTCTGAAGATTTCAATTTCTTCCCGAATGTGAAGGTGCTGGTGAGAAGACTATGAAACATGTTAAAACTCTATTTGCAAAGATCATAGGTTCTACAGACTATATTGTGATATAAATGCTCTTATTTCAGTTTGTTCTGAAGCTTTCATATAAGATAGTTACATATTATGGCTTTTTACATTTCTAAATAACAGAATTAAACAGAGCATTTCAGTGTAACTATATAGCAGTAATACTGACTTGTACGTAATGATAAAACGGTGGTTGTATAGAAAGTTATGTTCACCAATAAATATTAAAGCAACCCACTATAGAAATGCTATGGAATGTTGTTTGCATATAGATTTGATTCCAATGCTAATGTCCTACTCATTTAAATATTTACTTTATTTACAGTGTTTCTGGAAATGGACCAGCATACAAAGCCCCCAGGATAGCCATGGAAAAGCAGCTCCAGCAGGGAATTTTTCCTGTTAAGAATGGCAGAAAGGTCTCCTGCATGAAGAGCACCCTTCTCCTCAAGGGAAAGACCCTCCCCAGAAGCACCATGGAGAAGCAGCGATTTGCTACGCATAACCGACAACAACTGCAAGCAGACAGGCGGTGCCTGTTTGGAAATAGGATAACACAAACGTCTTCAGATCTCAGCAGTGCAAATCACAAGACAGGAGTTTCGTTTTCATTTTCAAAAAAAGCTTATCTAAAATTAGAATCCTCAGCCTCAGTTTTCAGTGAGAACACAGAAGACACGCATGAGTGTAACAAGTCACCCGCTTATAAAGTCAAACAAACAGTAGAGGAATGCATGTGTTGCAGGTTTGCAAACGATGACTCCCACCTTACTAAGGAAGAAGGTGTCATCTCACCAAGCCATCTGGAGGGCCTGCTAAACAACACCTTCTCGATGAATTCTAAAATGTCACAAAACAAAAATGAATCCATTAATGAGATGCTGAAAGATTCATCAGGCATTCATGCTTCTTTCTCTAGGTCTAACCTCCATCTTTCAGAAAGAAATCTTACTCTTTCCAGCAGAGAGAAAGAAATTAGGAATACATTGAAGGAAACTTCAGAAAACAACGTTAATCACCCACAACAAGCAAATGAATCCTCCAGTCAACTTCATGTTTGCAAACACAGTGATAACCATTGGTGCGAAAGTATGAATGAGTTTTCACCTTCAGGGTCAAGGGAACAAAAGAGCAGAACACATCTGAATCCTATCTCCAGAAAGGAAGCCAGAGCAAAGGCTTTAGGAGAAGCAGACAAAGTTAGCAACAGTGTTCAGAGACTTTACAGAGAAGGCTGTCCAGGTGACCTGAAGTCCGAACCATTGCCTTTCCTCCACGTACAGAGCAAAGATGGACTCACCACTCTACAGTGGCCTACAGAGCTCCTGTTCTTTACCAGAACGGAGCCTTGCATATCTTACGGCTGTAATCCACTATATTTTGACTTCAAACTTTCTCGCAACACGAAGGATGAACATAATTCAGAGAATGTAAAAAAAGAATTGGAGAAGGAGCCTTTGGAAATGAAGCAAAAAACAGAGAGTCAAGTCTCAGGTTTAATGAAAGAACAGCAAAAATTAACCCAAGATAATCAATCTCAGAAGCCAAAGATAATTATAGCTAACCCAGATTGGGAAAAGTTCCAGAGAAAATACAATTTGTACTACAATGATTCTGATTCTAGTATGAGTGAATGTGATAGTCTGAGAGACTTGGATATGAAAAGTCCTGAAGTGTCCGCCTACCTTAATCTGTCTCTAAAAGATGGCATGAGAAAGGACAATGCTGATGATACTGAATTCAAAGAACCTTCAAATGTCCACGGGCAGAGCTACAAGCGGACAGTTCTAAACAATGCTCAGGACAGGCCTTCATGCTCGCCTCTCATCTCTAGGACTAAAATACACAAGCGGAATCCCTGCACTCCACATTCAGAGGTTGAAGGACAAAGCCAGTGTACCTGGAATTTTAGTCCTTGTACATCAGAGAAGCACAGTGAGCCTGAGAAGGACATCAGTGAGAGTTTAAATACCTGCAGCATCGGCCTGGGCAACAAGGCTTCTCCAAGTGGAAAACAAAGCTATGACAGATTTTCTCCAAAGCCACCTCTGAGTAACCATCCCAGACCTATGGATGAATCTCCCAGAAACGTGGCCAGCTGGAGAAACACATGCTCAAGTCATCGGTCCAACGGCAGTGGCCGCAGTCATTTGCTCTACGTTTGCAAAGCAGAATGTGACTCAATTGAAAGACACATGTGGAAACACCGAAAGCACAATTGCTTCTGCTTGTCTAATGTCCCAATAAGCAGTAGCTGTCCTCAGTTAGAAACGCAGAGAGGCAGGAGTGGTAAACTATGGGAGTCACTTAAAACTAAAAAACAGTTGAAACACAGCAACTGTCACTGCAGAGAAAGATGTAAACTGGGTAAAAATCAACAATTTGAAGGGTTGAAACCCACAAGAGATTTTAACTGTGATTCCAGTTCACAGGTTTCGCTTGATAGAAATAGTGAAAAACCCTTTAATGGCCCAGGACCTCAGCACAGCAAATCAGGCTCGCATTTGAGACAGAGAGCTTACTGCTTAAACAAAAACAAGAAAAGTCAAAAGTCTTTGACCAGCCTTCACATTAATGATGTGGGAAAAGTCAAGTGCAGACCATGCAACCGGAGGACGCTCAACTACCTTCTTAGGAGTTGTGGAGGTGGCCCTTCAGAAACCACACAGTCAAACATTTTGGATGGAGAAGGGCCTTCCCTGACAGCAAAGTGTCTTTTAGAAAGAGTAAAAGCCAAGAAGTGTCAGGAGCAAGCAACTAAGTTTGAGGTTTCTTCAAACAGTTGTTTAAAAGAATCAGAGATTCATTCACAGACACAACCCACAGTTCAACCTAGACCACCGAGCTGCAACAGAACAGCCTTACCTTTTTCAGAGAGCAGACAAGAACTGAGGAAGAGGAGAAATGAGAAAGACAGTATAATATATAAGACTTCTGACAAAGACACAATCGGAAGCTCACAGAAAAATAACTTTACTGTATTCACAGATGCTGAATGTGATAACAATCTCCCCAAAGGCATAAATCACGCAGTAACAGATTCCCAGTCTCCAAGCAGAGAAAAGAACCAGACAATGAAAGAGCAATCTAAATCTTCAATTAGTGAAGTCCAGCCTTTCCTTCAAAGCTGTGACCCAGTACCAAATCATTTCCTTGGTGCTTTTCCATCTAATAGACATGCTGGTGTGTCTGATTCAACAGAGACCAAAGAGGACCAGATAAATCTAGACTTACAAGATGTAAGCGTGTCTATGAATCATGCAGAGGGGAATATAAACTCTTGCTATGACACAACTATGCAGAAGCATGACAAAGTGGAAGATGAATTGGAAGGGTGTCCCAAGTCTCTCATCCCACCTTTAGTTCATCAGCCCATAACATTTTCTCCGGATGAAATAGACAAGTACAAGCTCCTCCAGCTACAGGCCCAGCAGCATATGCAGAAACAGCTCCTGTCCAAGCATCTCTGGGCTGTGCCTGCTGCAGGGCCCACTGCCTTCTCTCCACCTTCAGCTGTGCAGACACTTCCAGTCCACCAGCACACAGCCATCACCACCATCCACCACACCTTCCTACAGCACTTTGCTGTTTCTGCTTCCATCAGCTCACACGGCAGCCCCCTCCCAATGGCTCATATCCACCCGTTCCCACAGACACATTTCAGCCCTCTTCCATTTCCAACCATGGCTCCAACCATCATCCCTGCACACCCTACTTTTCTAGGACATCCCCTGCATTTAGTCACTGCTGCCCCCTTTCACCCATCACATATAGCATTTCAGGCTCTGCCTCCTGCAGCGTTCATCCCCACATTGTTTGGTCCTCATTTAAATCCAGCCACAACTTCTCTCTTCCATTTGAATCCTTTAATCCAACCAGTGCTGCAAGGGCAAGATCTTTACCATCATGCTTGTTCCAACCAGATGCAGCAGTTAAACAGTATGAAAGAGGCCTTAAATATGTCAGTCCATTTGAACTAATAGTTATGACAGCTCATCTTTGAATAAATAATGCCAATCGTGACTACCTGCAAAGCAATGTATTAATATCATATCTCCCACTATTATAAAATTTAAAATAATGGTGCCAAGTCCAAATGTAATTCACACATAAACATAAACTGAGTTATCATACTAGAAATGGGAACATTCTAAGAACTTGTGCTGGCAAAAACAATAGAGCAAATTAAAAATAATTTTATGGAAGGAAATCCTAGAAAGCATTAAAGAGTGGTTTGAAATAAGTTGTTAACTAATACTAAAATTGGTAAAAGAAAGCATTCTGGCACATCACAATGAAGGAAAAATAGAAGGCTTTGTTTGCCGTCTGTGATGAGTGAATGATGGATGAATACGATTTTATTTGTCAGATAATATTAAAATGTCAATAAAATGAACCAACGATTAAGAATAATTTCTTTTGACATATTTTTCATGGAAGTTAAGAAATATTCTGATTAATGCAAGCTGAAAACAAGTACACAAACTCACTTTACAATTAATGGAATTCTGTGAGAGACCATTTTCATACCACCTTGTATGAATCAATAGCATCAGAAATTAAGAATGTTTAAATTTCATATTAGAAAGCATAAAAGAGATGTTATTAGTATTTGATAATGCAAAATAAAATCTCCTTACAGTAACATATTACACATATTGGTAATTATTTCAAATATAATAAGAGCTAAAAAAATCAAGTTTTTTTTTTTACTACTCAGAATTTTTTTGTATCAGAAATAAGAAAGACAAGGCTTAGAAATGATGAGTTTTATGAGGATAAGCCAAGTTATCAAACATGGAATTTCAAATATTCATTCAAAAGCCTTCCTGGTTCATAGAATTTTAACTTCTTATATTGTTTGTGAACTGTCATCTATTTGGTATATGATTTAATATTCTTATAATTATAAAAGTATTACTCATATTTCCAGTAACAATGGGTTTCCAGAAAGTGAAACTCACAGAGCAGGAGGTGGCCTCTCTCTAATAATGAAGTGAAGATGGAACCTTTGGCACACTGGTATAAAATGTGACTCTTACTCAGCCTTGGGGGAGAGCATCTGCCTTCACTGAATACATGCATTTGACTTCCTGGAGGTGAATCACATAGATCACTTTTTCTTATTCCTCACATCTGCACAGATCAACATTATCATTCTTCAAGTCATCAATGCAGTTGAAAATTAAAGAGTTGGTTTTGTCTGAAGACACAAACAGAAGGGGGAGAAAAAAATAAATGTGAATGTTGACATGAAGAACAAACATACTTACCAAAGTAATGCCAAACGTTTGTTTATGGGGGCTTTTATTGGAATATAGAAGGCACAGAGTCTGACCTACTTAAATGGAATAGAAAAAGAAAAAGATATTTATCAAATAGCAAGAAGTCCCATACTTCTTATAATTTCACAAAAGTAATTATTAAGGGTAGTGCATTTGGGTAAATCATCTTAAAAATAAAAAAAGTGAAGATATTATTCTGAAGATAGATAATAACTTGCCCAAAAGATCAAAATATATTGTGGATAATCAGTTCTTCAATCAGGTTATAAAGATGGCATATGGCTAAGAGAGAATGATCTCCACCAGTCACTAAAGTCTTAATACAGAAAAGACAGAGCATTTGATTAACGTTTAAATTGCCTTAGAGACAATCTAGAAGCTCAGAAGGATAAACCAGTTTTCTGCTGGACCCTTAGATAAATCAAGGTAAGTGGATAGTTAGGAAATGACTGCTCCATCTTGCACTAGAAACAGTTAAAGTGCTCAGTGAATAATCCACCTCATACAACAGAAAGAAGGTGTTGCTCTTAAACAAAAATAATTTGTACACCAAGGTGACAAGCCATCATACCAGGAGAATGGACAATGAGATCAGCAGTCTCTCTGGATTTGTTTCCATTTTCCTTTAGAGGAAGGCATCCTTGAAAAGCTAAAGCAGAAAGAATTCCAAGCTTATTCTGAATTCTAAATTTGAACCATTAAAAACACAGTTTTATGGATTATACTTTTAGTATTAATTCCATCAAATTATTTGATAATTGATTTGAGCAATTTTCTATTAAATGACAAATTTATTGGATAAGTTTTGCTGTGAGTTCACCCTTGACAATAAGTCATTGATCCTTGTTTTATATCTGTCCAAGAACCAAGATTAAACAAAAGACAAATATGGGTAGAGATAGGCTGTAAAATATTTATCCATGGGCCCACATGTGAGCACATGAACACACGAATGTGTCTATATATTTTATCTCCCAAGACTCAAAGTCTTTCCACCATCATACGCTCAATGAATTCAGGCATGATTCAAGAGGGGAAGTGGTTTGTGCGAAGCCATGACAAGTGGGTAAATTTATTCTCTTAATCACTGCCAAATTTTTCCAAAAAAAAATGGACTGTGGCTATAAAATCTGTTCTTTAACATGATTTTTGAGATCACCTTCACACATGTTATATATATATATATATATATAATGAAATATCAGAGGTGATTACACAGTAGGGAGTGATTTACAAAGTTTCTAAGTCTGAGGCTTTGATCCCTCATCACCTGGAGGGACACATTTGTCAGAATGATCAGATAGTTCTTTCTCATAGAAAATGGATTTGACAGTGCCTACATTGTTCAGTCTCTGTCAGGTCTTCATGGAATCTCTGTTATCACTGGGTAGAAGCATATTTCCAAAGAACTAATCCACAAAAGTTGCTCATTAAATGGAATTTCTAACCATCAGACAACTCAGGATCATATTGCAAGGCCTTGCTGAACATGACCACTAAGTTTTTCTGTAGAAACGAGCACAGCAACAATGCAGTTTTCTGAAATTGTAATAACACTTTGAAGTTTTATCTAAATACGTCCTGCATTCAAAATAGCAACTGGAGAAACAAAGATTGTCTGTAGATGGGAATAACACAATTATTCCAAGATTCTAGATGAAGATATAAGAAACACCCTCCCAGGCTGCTTTAGAGGTAACCATCTGTGACACTTGCTGAGATGGCATTGACAACAGTAACACTATAGCACAGTAACCAACTACACTATAGCACAGTAACCAACTACACTACAGCACAGTACTCTACATCTTTTCTCAAAAATATTCCATATGATTTTTAAAGGTGATTGTTAAATATTCTGAAGAAAAACTTGGGACATATCAGATCCAGCTTTCTAAAAGCAAAATTTAAAAACTGATATATCACATGTCTAGTATCTGGTATGCAGCTAGTCTTTTTAAGTCTAATTGTTCCCTGACTCAGCAAGGTTAAGAGAGAGTTTTAAGTTAGATTCCTTGAATTGGACAAACTTCTAAAGCAGACTGTGCTCTCATCGATGAACAGGCACATTGGTGAAAAGCAGTTGGTGACTAGTTCCATACAGAGGATCAGGGGAATACATAACTGCCCTTTCTGTCTCAGTCAGAAACCACATCAGTAGGATGGAAGTTTTGAAGTGGGAGTTCTTCCTGCCAAGAAGCATGGATTAGAGGGTTTTCAAAAGCTATCATTTCATTCCAGCAAAAAAATATTATCCACTTCCTCTATTAGGTAGATAGTTGATTGTGAGTATTGTACTTTGGGGGTTTAAGCTGTATTGAAAATGGGAACAATGAACAAATGGGTTAGGTTTAGAATAAGCCAATGTAAGAAATAGGCTAAAAGGTCTTTTTCATTTTCTGTAGTTATACACAAGAGGAAACATTTCCAGTCCAATTCTTTAATTCCTTTCTCAAAGTCACTTCTTATTTTTGCAACTTACCACCTCTCTTAAGTAACAAGATCAAGAACACCTAGCTAGAAACAAACAAACAAACAAAAGGCAGGAAGTCAGGAAAAAATGCAAAATGTGTGAATGCATATGTACATTTGTTTGTGTGCGTGTGTTCTTAATCTACTTTTTATTCTTAAGTTGTAAAGCTTAGTCTTTGTTGAAAATAGAAAGTTTATTACAGTGTATTCTTCTTTTTAAAAAAATCACATATTGAGACAATCAAATTCAAGAAAAGATTTCAAATCTTGTGCAAAAGAATCATTTACTTTGATGTGTGAGAGATTTAAAAATAGTTGAAATGTAGACTGATTCCTTCTCTGTCTATAGTAAGTTCCCACTTATTGAATCCTATGGTACTTAATTTAAATGAAACGGAATAATGATCTAAAATATGGTCTAAGCCAGTCATTTTATTGTGTGTTCTCTGTTCCAGGCAATTTGATTATACTGTGGCTAAGTAAATTGCACTACTGTACATGCAAAGCAGCTTGTTTTTTTAGGTTATTCAATAAATTACTTGGACTGTTGTTCGATGCAATAATATTTTTTTCAATAAAATGCTTAATGATATAGGTATATTAGTCATGTATTTAGAAGAAAAATTGAACCAAAATATAAGGATTAAATCAAATATGAAATGGTGTGAAAGTATTCTGCATTTTACACTGTTGGATCATAACGCATTTAACATTTTATTTATTACTGTATATTTATAGTATAGATTTAAATGCTTGGATTTCTTAGACTATTTCTTACCATTTGAGTGTTATCAAATAAAGTTGTTTCCTCAAACTTAAAATGAATATCACTTAAAAATTCTAGAGATGTATCTCTTGCTGAAACCTAATACAAATACTAAATAATGTCCTATATTTTCTTTAAAAATGTAACCCAACAGTTTGTAATGATTTAACAATACAAAATGTACTCTCTAACAACAGAATACAGTGAATTTTAGTACATGTATAATTGTTGTAATGTGAATTCTGAAATATTTTAATTAAAAACTTAAATTTTATCTCCAAATAATAATTCTGAGAACTTTGACTTTCTAAGTAATATTTTAATCCAAATATGATGAATACTGTGAGGATAAATTTGAGATTCCACTTAACTATCACTATTTACAAATTTAAAATTTTTTGTCTATATATCTTTTAGGACATCTATAAGGACCTTCACTTTCTAATTCATGGTTTTTTATTTCTGCCCTCTCAAACCAAGTGTGCTTAGAATTGGCTATTCATAGATTATTTTTATTCTTCTTTGTCTTCTCCTTCTCCTTTTTCTTCTTCTTCCTTCTTCTTTTTCATCTTCTTCTTCCTTCTTCCCCTCCATCTCCTCTTTCTCATCCTTCCCCAGATCCTTATTCCAATTATATTCGAGCTGCCCATCTCCCTGCTTTTACCTCCCAAATTCAGGGACTGTGGATGGGTGTAACCATTCCTAGTTGCTCTTGTTCTTGAGTAACATCAACACCACCCTTTCCATTACTGTTCAACAAGCTTTAATCTAATATGAACCCCCCCCACTTCTGAATTTTTTCATTTCTTTTTCTGTTCTTATAGATATTAATAGAAATCGAAATCTGCATTGTACTCTGCCTTAGTCCAACTTTTAAGTAAAGAAATATTTCAGATGTCAATTGTTTGCTAGACTTCAAGTCTAGGTTCTCTACTTTTATGATAAACTATTCAGTCAAGCCATTGAAATAATCAAAAGTTACTTTTCCCAGAAATGCAACACAAACAACTACATGGGAGTTACAAAGAGTGGGGTATCTTGTTTGTCCCGGCCACCCGGCTAGCTTACACTCAAAGTAACCACACAGAATCTGCATTAATTTAAACACTGCTTGGCCCATTAGCTCTAACTTCTTATTGGCTAACTCTTACATCTTGATTTAGCCCGTTTCTATTAATCTATGTATCGCCATGTGTCAGTGGCTTACTGAAGATTCTAACCAGCGTCTGTCTGAGGCAGAGGATCCATGGCTTCTCTCTCTGCCCTTCTTCCTCCCAACATTCAGTTCTGTTTTCTCCACCTACCTAAGTTCCACCCTATCAACTAGGACAAGGCAGTTTCTTTATTCTTTAATCAATGAAAGCAACACACAAAAGAAGGAACTCCTACACCACATGGGAGCATTTATTTGTTATTGGTAGAGTCATCAAAGAATCACTGTCCAGTTCTGGGATTCTCATCTCCTGTACTACTGGAGTGTGTCTGAGCGGGAAAGTAAGATTTTTAAAAATGGATTGCAATTGTATTAGTCATTTGATTGAGTTGAAAGAGTACCTGATGTGTGTGGTGTCATGTTTACATCTCCTCCATTCATGTAAGATTTCTGCCATGTTTGAGCTCTGTTCATGTCCCACATAGTTTTTATATCACGGAAATTTGGGGCACTAATATAAAGTGGCTGCCACATACTCTTGAGTTAGTGTTCTCTTACTGAGCCTGGTAAACGTGAGTCAATTGCAAATGACATTTTAACAATACTTGGAAGTCTAAAGAAAAACCTCAAAATGTAATGTGGCTCAGAATTGAATAACTAAAAGTCATTCAGGAATAGGAACACTCATGAAAAAGCTACGTTTTACGGAAAGTTGGCGGGTGGAAAACTCATCAGTTGAGCAGTTTTATTTTCAAGGGTCATTGCATACAGAGACATATCAGCTCAAGACTTGATGTTTCGGTTATTTAGTCTGGCTATAGCATATCTTGAAAAGAGACAATAAACTGCACTGACTCTTCATGGGATGCTTCATTTATTATGCATACTTTTATCCTAGAGTGCTCAGAGTTTTGCAAAAGTGATTCTATCATATTCCCATATGTTTAAGAAAGTAAAAACAATACACTATAGAAGTAACTTACGAGGAAGTAGCAGCCAATGATGATTAACGGACAAATGAAATGAGTGAAAAAATAAGAGGTGAGTCTAGTTAGTGAGGGTTTTTTATTCTGTATATTTGTTCTTATCTCTATTTCCTAATATTGATTACCAAGAGGAATTTAGGGCAATGCAGTTATAATATCAAAACTAATTTTTTAGTTTGCCCAATTGTCACTTGTGCAAATAATTTTTAAGATTATACACATTCTAAACAGCTCACCAATTCCAATTATTTCAATCAAAAAATAACTATTTTGTTTTACTTTGTTTTCTTGTTTTAGAATTGAAGTCTCAAGACATGAAACACATTCAGGAAAGGGGTGTGGAAAGTTTGGGATAGGATAATTGAATTGACAAAGCTCAGTTCAAGTCTGGATATTTAAATATGAGATGGACGTATATATAGCACATCATCATCAGTGTGGACTTTTCACAGAATCTAAGACCTAAAGTCAACCCCTTGTAGACCAGTTGGCTTTCAACAGTGTATGTTATTTCTCTTATTTAAAACTACTTACCTTTTACTCTGGCTTGCTCTGTATTTGAGATCTTTTCAAGGCTAAATGATTTCTCCTCTGCAGCCTTTCTACCAAAGAGTCTTCTTGCAGCCAGTCTTTATGCAATGTAGTAAGCCAGGAATCAGACCTTATGCTTGCTTTTATCGCTGGTATCTA
Organism: Microtus ochrogaster; assembly: GCF_000317375.1. Taxonomy (NCBI): domain Eukaryota; kingdom Metazoa; phylum Chordata; class Mammalia; order Rodentia; family Cricetidae; genus Microtus; species Microtus ochrogaster. Next base: position 1,944,769 of record NC_022025.1, read on the forward strand.
CAATATGGGATCACATGAATTTGAAGCCTATAAAAGCCATTTTTATTCTGATAGTACTTAACTTCATATTTTCAGATATAACCCTGCCCCTGGCTTCTGCATTTGTTAAATCAAGAGCTCACTCAAAATCTCTTCTGAGTGTCAACTAGTCAGAAATTTAATGTCCAAACCAGAATGGTTTATTTAAATCACACTAATTCTCAGATTTAGGCTTATATTTGTACATTTTAGATTCTATCTTCTTAGAAATCACCTTTTTGAGGATGACATTGACTTTTTTTTCAGATTTCTTTAATGCATTTTTAAATTTCCTAGAATAATGTTGAGAACATATAATAGTTTTTGTTTTGTTTTGCTTTATATTTTGTTTTTGCTTTTTGTAAAAAATAATTGCCCAAGTTAAAGATTCTCAGATCAAAACCCCGTGCCATTGTCCTTGGCTTCTCATCAGCCCTCATTGTTCGTCATGTTCAGAGAGTCCGGTTTTATCCCATGCTTTTTCAGTCATAGTCCAGCTGGCCTTGGTGAGCTCCCAACAGATCAGCCCCATTGTCTCAGTGGGTGGGTGCACCCCTCGTGGTCCTGACTTCTTTGCTCATGTTCTCCCTCCTTTTGCTCCTTATTGGGACCTTGGGAGCTCAGTCCAGTGCTCCAGTGTGGGTCTCTGTCTCTATCTCCATCCATCACCAGATGAAGGTTCTATGGTGATATGCAAGATATTCGTCAGTATTGCTATAGGATAGGGTCATTTCAGGTTCCCTATCCTCAGCTGCCCAAGGAACTAACTGGGGACATCGCCTTGGGCTCCTGGGAGCCACTCTAGGTTCAAGTCTCTTGCCAGCCCTAAGGTGGCTCCCTTAACTAGGAATTGTGCTTCCATGCTCCCCTATCCAGCCTTCATTTATCCCAATCATCCTGTTTCCCCAAGTTCCCCCCTCCTCCCCTTCTCACTTTTCTCTCCCCCTCTCCCCTTACCCCCAACCCACCCCACCCCCAAGATCCCACTTTTCTCCCCGGCAATTTTGTCTACTTCCCATAGGAAAGAGGATAACTATATGTTTTTCCTTGGGTTCACCTTCTTATTTAGCTTCTTTAGGTTCATCAATTGTAGACTCCATGACCCTTATTTACGGCTAGAAACTTCATGTTCTGGCTTTGTGGGAGCCTAGCCAGTTTCAATGTTCACCTTCCTAGACATGGACGGAGGGGGGAGGACCTTGGACTTTCCACAGGGCAGGGAACCCTGACTGCTCTTTGGACAGGAGAGAGAGGGGGAGAAGAGTGGGGGGAGGGAGAGAAGGGTGGGAGGATGGGGAGGGAAATGGGAGGCTGGGAGGAGGGGGAAACTTTTTTTTCCCTTTCTCAATAAAAATAAAATAAAATAAAAGATTCTCAGATCAATGGTTTTTTGATGCAATATTATTTTCCTAATCTCTAATGAGGAAAGTTTAGTAATTTGTTGCATAGATTATATTTTTGGAATAAAAGTCTATGTTTTCTTCCCAAAGGATTGATATAAAAAGTACTTTTTGATTTATTGATAAAAGTATTTCTTGAATTATTGCAGTTGTTTCAAATTTAAAATATACATAGACTCTGACATATTTAATTGATTTAAAATTTGACATCATTAACATGTTAATATACACTTTAAACTTTATATTAATCTGTATATGTGTGTATCCTTTAACCTCTATAATTCTGGTGATTGTGCTATGCATTGCACAATGTAAGCAATATAGCTATTTGCATTGATAGCTTATATTTATCTGTGCATGGTGTAACATTGCTTCTCATAGTTGGTATGGCAAGTTGGTGTGGAACATGAAGGGGCCTGCTTGTCTTGCCCTGTTCCCCACAGCTGGCAAGCCCCAAAGAAAATCACACAGAGTTCCCATTAGCTCAGGCTGCTTATTAGCTCTTGTAGCTTATATTAACCCATTATTCTTATCTATGTTAACCACATGGCTCGGTATCTTTCTCAGCAGGCAGCTCAAATCTTGCTTCTTCGGTGGTCTGGGCAGAACTGCAAAGGGAGCTTCCTGCTTCCCAGAATACTCCTGTTCTCATTGCCCCACCTCTACTTCCTGTCTGGTTGACCCACCTATACTTCCTACCTGGACAATCAGCGTTTATTTAAAATATGATTGACAGAATACAGACAATTTTCCTGTGCCACTGGTGTGTGACTCCTAGCATCAAGTAATACATGTTAATTAGGTACTAGCAAATCATGGTTGTAGCAGTATAGAAACTCCCACAGAACTAAAATATGTTAAGATAAATAACAGTAAGTGCTAAAGTAGTTAGTTCATGGTAATCATCTCATAAAGGAAGAATCTATATGTGAACTTGGGTCCTCTGTTTTATTGTAAAATCTGTGCTTATTCAACTTCAGGAAATGGTGTGAGTAATATGTTGTTGACTGTAATGTTTCCAGTTACTTTCTTCAAAGAGTATGAATTGAAAACAAAATTTCAACAAAAAGCAACACCTTCTTAGAATGGGAAACTCAACAATATCCACTCTTTTTACGTTTCTCTTGTTTTAAGAATAGGCTATTATTACAGATTTAGAGTTTGTTGATATGCATAATTTAAATTATAAGGGATATTCACCAAACCAATAATAACAATAATGGGATATAGGTTAAGGAAATATCTAGTTAAACATAAATGTTTCAGGTTAAATTCTCTTTTCTGCCTTAAGCAATTAATGTGCGTTTATAAATTAACAAAATCTGATTTTAGAAAATGATAGATGAAGATATTTTCCGAGATCTCTGTTTGGAGATGTAGTTAATTAGACAGATCTATAACTTGCTTTAAATTTTCTATGGAAATAGTATATCATATAAGGATAGATACACCAAGGTTCACTACCATTTAGTTTAACTAATTTACTGAGTGATATGTTTATAGGATTTTTTGTTCAGTCGTTTCAATGTCATTGTCAGCAGCTGTTTATTGATTTTGTTTTTCTATAAAGAAAGAAAAAAATGAAAGACTTGAGAAAATAGATAAGAAAAATTAGTTCTTTCATCCTCTTCCCTGAATTGACGAGTATAATGTAATTTCTAAAATTACCTCAAGTGAAAATCTAAGCTGTCTGAGAAAGGTCACTCTTGATTTCTAATGGGCTGCCTGTCAGTGCTAGAAAATTAGCAATTAAGTCTGGTTGGTAAGTCTTTTTGGCAAAGCTATGACATAGCTCAAAGTTTCTTTCAGAATGATTCTAGTGTTTCTCCTAGGAAGACCAGACTGGATTCTGGCATTGGCCTTGCTTGCTTGGTTTCAAATTGAGCTGTCTCACTCTTGATGGCAGCATGGGGTTGATCTGCCACTGCTTGTAAAGATGTTTCAATGCTTCCAGCAGATTTCTGGCATGTCCTTGAAGCTGCCCATCCTAAGTGCACCTCTTCCCTTTCCGTTCCTCAGATGTTCTGCCCTCATCAATTTTCTTCACATGCCAATTCTGTCAGAGCTGGGTTCTCACAACTGTTGTGTCAATTGCAAAGAGGCAAATGCAGCCTGAACCCTGACCAGTGGCCGTTTTATTCCGCCTGCTGGGGATGTGTGGATGGCAGCTGCATTAGGATTTAGTAACCAGCTGTGAAAGGGAGAAAAAAGTCCCATAAAGTGAAAGGATTTGGAACCACGCAATTACTTTGTTTGAATCAATGCAGGATTCGTTGCCAAATAAAGTGTTTTATTTAAAGAGAAAGCAAGTTCAGCATCCTGTTCAAGGAGCATGCCATTAATGGAGATTTCAGAAAGAAGTGACACTGTTTGAAAAAATTATTTTTTTCAAAATCTGCCCCTATTGTTCATGTTTCCTCTAAGTATTTAAACATTATTTGCAACAAGATGAACTACAGCAAAACTACAGAATCAAGTTAAGAAATATTAGTCTATTTGTCTCATCCTGTAGCCCAGAAATGACAGAAAATATTATTTGTCTTGATCAGAATTGTCATACACTGAATCAATTGAACACTTTTGGTTTTGCATTCTAGTTTTTAAATTTACTATGATAACTTCTGTTTTGCTTACTTTATTGTTTACATTTTGAAAACATAAGGTGGTGAATATGCCACAATTTATGAATGATTCCCCATACTACTGTTTTAGACTTTTCTCAAGTTTTTACTAATATAAATGATGTCTTACTGGACATTATTTATAAAGAACATTTTTATCATTACTTACCTAAGGTTAAATCTTATAAGTAAGAATAAAAATACACACATATTCATGATTCCTTGTATGTTACCAAATGCTTTCTAATGAATATAAGCAGGGCAATAATTGCAGTAAAAGTTTCAAAATAATGTCCTTAGTTTGTATGACTCACCCTTCCTCTGCCATTATAATCTTTACCATGATCATCATCAGCATTCTGTCCTTACTGCTGTGTCACAATAATCTGTTAGTATATAATAATAACACTTCAGTGAGTTTTCCTTATAAAAATATTTCTTGGTTATAATGCATATTTTTAAGTAACTGGTAACATTGTTTTGAATTATGAAGGAAATGGTAAAAACTTGAAGCCAGTCTGTTTTAATAGACTACAGATGTACCATGCCTTCATTACCACTGTTGTGTTCCTTTTCCAGAGGAAACAATTATTTGTTGTGTTGTAGTTTCCAGAGAGATTCTAAGATACATCTGTGTCTGCTACATTGCTTTTCCTGGAAAGACATGAAGAGATATCTATTCAATCTAGATAAACCACCAGGAGACCAAAGAAATGATTCAATTTTAGGTCGGCGTAGTGAATCCACAATTGTATTGTGGGGACTATTAGAAGCATAGGTGAAGGATTACATGCAGTTACACACAGGAATATTGGTGAGTCAAAAGCGATTGCATCACCCAGAGATCTCTCCTCAGCATGGGCAACAAATTAAGAAAACATTGTAACTCAAGTTCCAGTTCACAGTCAAGACTGTATCCCTTGTGTACTCTAGAACCCCCAAGGTGAAGCCGAATGACAGGAAGGACTGGTGACTCAAGGGAGAGTTATTAAATATAAATATTAACAGTCTCATTATAGTACCATAGACTACAATGACGACAAGTCCAAGACATTTCGTGATAACCACAGGGATCACTTCTCTAAGATGACTGATGGCCATGTCTTGCCCGGAGGAAATAGCATCACTACAATGATCCCGGTATATTTTCACTCCCTGCACTCACTTCTTTGTCCAAAAATCAAAAACACTTCTTGGCATCTTGTCTCTCACCACTGTGTCACCTATATTTCCTATATACTAAAAACAAATCATGTCAAAGGCATTCCTAAGGGGAAAATGAAATTCTTATGTAACAGAAAAAGCATAGTATCTTACTGTTAAGAAACATGTATAAAGCATTAGTGGGTGTCTCAGAGATGCTCCTGATAGCAATTATTTTGTGTGGTTCTTATTTAATTTAATTTTAAATTTTATCTTTATTTCATAGGTATGGGTGTTTTACCTGCATATATGCTTATGCACTATGCATGAGCCTCGTGTGTGAGAGGGCATCAGATGCCACCAGAACTGGAGCTACAGATGGCTGTAAGCTGCCATGTGGAATTATAGCTACAAATGGCTGTGAACTACCCTTTGTTGAGAGAATTTAATTTGTATCCCTGAAAGAGTAGATTTACTCCTAACTATTCAGATGTCTCTCGTCTCTCTAGCCCAACTTGTTGGTTTTGATGTACATTATAGTTTGAGTGTTACATGTCCCTAAAAGCCCATGTGTTAAAGGTTGGGTCTCCAGAGTGGTTCTATTGAAGTAGGGAAAAGGAATCCTTAAGAGATCAGAGACATTAAGGGGTTGGGCTTGCAGCAGCTTTTGTGACAGCCCAGCTGCCTCCTGTTTTTCTTTCTTCCTGATCCCAAGGCAATCATTTTGTTTGATTGTTTGTTCCTGGCCACTATTATCTAGCAACTCTAGGAGATACTTAAAAGGAGTAAGTTGGTCAAGGCATAGACTGGATCCTTATCTTAGGGTTTGTATTGCTGTGACCAAGGCAACTTATATAAGGAAAACATTTAATTGGTGGCTTGCAGTTTCAGAGGTTTAGTCCATTATTATCATGGTGGGGCATAGCAACATGGCAGCAGGCAAGCAGATGTGGTACTGGAACTGAAAATCCTACATCTTGATTGGCAGACAAGAGGAAGTGAACTGAGACTTTAGGAGGTATCTTGAGCATGTTTTAGATCTCAAAGTCTGCCTCCACAGTGACACACTTCCACCAATAAGGCCATACCTACTTGAAAAAAGTCACACCTCCTAATAGTGTCACTCCCTTTGGGAGCTATTTTCTTTCAAACTATTTTTTTTCTCCTTAATAAATTGGTTATTTCAGGACATTTTGTTACAGTGACATAAAGTTGACCAACATGAAATGCGAAAACTGTCATCCAAAGTAGGGTTTTTCTGTGAGTTGTTCTAGAATTCATTACATGAATGAAGAACCTTTGAATTTAGAAAATGTCTTAGTTTCTTCCCCCATTATTGTGATAAACATCATAAAAAACCTCATTTAAATAGTTAAATATTTCTTTCATCTCATAGTCAAGGAAAAGTCCATCATGATGGAAAATCAAGGAAGCAGGGGCTTGAGGTAGTTACTCACATTGTATGTAAATTCAGAAGACTATAGTGAATGCTTCCATGTTAGTCATCAGTGGCTTTTTCCACTCTTGCAGAGCATCCCCTGCCTAGGGAAAGGTCCTGTCCACAACTAAGATTGGCCTTCCCACCTCAATTACCATAATCTCAGTAATGCCCTACATAAATACTGAAAAATCCACAATCCAAGAAATTCTTATTTCAGAGAGTGGGAGTGGGAGTGAAGACATATGTAGAAAGTTGTAGAAGGCTGTGTATCACTGATCTGTGCCTAGTGATTAAAGCAAAGGTAGTGTTATAGAAGAGTGTTCTCTTAGCCTGAGAAACTTGTCACAATTTTAAGTAGCTTGTGTGAGAAATATTTGTATTATATCAGAGAGTTATAAGAAAGAAATGTTTTTATATACATGTGTGCTATATCTAAAGTTTGGTAGAGTAAGTTATCACATATATAACAAATGTGTATGTCAGCTACCCTTAAAATTTATTATTATGAAAAGTTCATGTGCTTTGTGACATGTGAACATAAAGTGACAATTATATTCCGCCATGGTTTAATACATTATTTTCATTTTGATCAGTCTCTATGCAATTCTATTATGTCTGAACAGGACTATTTTGCAATGTGTATTTTTTTTAAATACATCCAGACATTGGTAGATCCAAGACCTAAAAAGTAAGGAGGATTTATAAAACCTATTACAATATCAGAGAGCCTTCTTATTATACTCTAACGCTAGCATTTTCTTTTCCTTAAAGAGACTATCACTTACCCAATTATTTAGAAAACTGGCTAATCTTGTGATACCAAAAGAATTGTGACCCAGCAATCAAAGGAGAGGCCAATGCAACACCAAATGTCTAGTATTTGTCTATTACTGCTGTTTCATGACACTGAGTTCCTTTCAGAAAGCAGCCAATGGCCAATGAATACCAACTGATTATTTTCATTAAAGGGCCCCCATCTTACCAAAACCTTCCTCCATACAACAATTTAAATAACACCCCTTTTATCTGATTGACCCCTGTTACCTGAAATTTTGCTAGGAGTTTCAATCTTCAAACATTTTCATTTACTATGTAAATTATAAGAAGTAAATTTTATTAGGGATAAATTATATAAGCCACTTAGACCATGGAAAACCAGAGTTTTTCAGTCATTTTCTTCCTGGCTCATGACCATTGGAAGAGTACTTTCCCTATCAGAATAGAAAGAAAGCTGGACATAGGAAATAAAGAGAATTCACTGAAGGCAACAGGCCTTTGGCAACCTCTTTTCAGCAATGTCTGGATGAAGTCTGATAACTATTACCAATTTAGTTATTCATGGTATCTTCTGTATTATCTTCCAAGTGAATGCAAATCCAAATGTGGAAGTTTCTGCCCTATTTTCCTTAGGCCTCTGTTTCTTCTCAGGAAACGCTAATATTTGATTTTCTTTTTCCTTATCTTGACATCCTGGAGCAGGAAGAGGGTGATGTTTGTTAGTCTCACAAATAGGTAAATATATGATTGTAGAACCTTGGCAATACACAGGTACACTGTGTTACCCTGAGGACACAATCATGACCCACAACATTTTTTTAGTGTTTGTTCTATTTTTCATTCCAAAATGTTATTAAAAATTTGGAAACTGGACATTGCTCTGTTTATGAGCAGAATTTCTTAAATATAATATTTTGATTTCTACTTCAAACCTTTAATAAGCCTTGCTGTAAGTGATTGAGAATGTTCATTTGACCTATAAAATAAAATATATATAAGTCACAGATTCTTGGCTACAACACTTCTTTGCATTTTACATCCTTGAAGAGTGACCATATACAATCAGGCATTAAGGGAGGGAAAAAAAGTCCTATTAGTTGCTTCAGTGAGGTATTGTAATCTTATGAAGAGGTATGGAAAACATCACTACTTACTTGAAGTGATCTGTCAACAATAGCTTTGAGTTTTTCATCAAGAAAAACTTAATTCACAGACCAGTACTGAATATAATCAGATGCTAAAGTTAAAGCAATAAACTTTCATGCTGGTACTTTCCCACAAAGAATAATCATAGATTTTTATGCTCTTAGTCATTTTTAGCTAAACATAAAATGATTCTCTTATGTCTTACACACGTAGGCTGCTGTCTTATTTTATAATCTATACATAGGGACACACATGGAATAAATTCTATTTTTTCATATAGAATTATCTTCCAATGAAAACCAAGATGAATGGAAACTTGGAAACCTGAGGAATAACACTTGAGATTATTGTATTTTCCAAATAATTTGAAATGAACAATTTTAGTTCTTCTGGAGGAAAATGATGATATTATATCTAGTTTATGATCTGGGATCTTAACATAACAATTAGTTCATTTTTCTACATTCTGGTTCATTAATGTATTATTTAAAATACAAATAATAACCATATATATGCTTGTATATATACATATATATGACAGTTTTAGTATTTCATGTTGGTCAACTTTATGTCACTGTAACAAAATGTCCCGAAATAACCAAATTATTAAGGAGAAAAAAAATAGTTTGAAAGAAAATAGCTCCCAAAGGGAGTGACACTATTAGGAGGTGTGACTTTTTTCGAGTAGTTATGACCTTGTTGGTGGAAGTGTGTCACTGTGGAAGCAGACTTTGAGATCTAAAAGATGCTAAAAGATTTTATGTATGTATGTATATATATACATATATATGTGTGTGTATATATATATATCAAATACACTGAGACAGAGGATGCCACAAGGAGAACCTTCCCCTTCCATATGAATACCATCACCAGGTCAGTGTGGGAAAAGACTGGCACTTTAAACAGTAAAGGTAAAGAGAGCAATGTTCCTTAACTTACATTTTATAATTAATTATTGTTCAAATGCTTTATATATATGTATAATACACACACATATATATATACATACATATATATATATATATATGCACTATCCGTAGCTATTAATATGTGCCAAGACCCATAATGTATGGTAGGGAATGACTATATAAAATGTTATAGATGAAGCAACTATCTCTTCGAATTAAAACTCCATATGAGCAGCTCTATTAGTGTTGTGATTTATTTGTTGATGCTGCTTCTAATCAGCAGTAAAAGATAAATTAACATTCAGATATTGCAAAGTTTTTCAAATTTTAAAGGCTACACTTCAGCTCTGTTTTTTACCTTTCCCAGTGTTTACTAATTTAAACAATGATGATAGATGATGATCAATGGCCGTAATTAAGTCAGCTTCAAAACTGATTTCACATAAAAAGGGATTAAGCCTGAAATCAGTGATGGTAATAAATTCATCAACTTTCCATGTATATAGAAGCCAGACTTTTCTCATGAACATTTAAAACCTTCAGACGTGGTATAATTTTGTACCAAAACATACTGATTGATGAAAAAGACAATATGCCATCAGTTGCTGACTAGAAAAACAAAGAAATCCGTAGATATTATTAGAGGACTTTATGTTTAGTTTTATCTTTTTTCTGACCTTTATATCTATTTTTATTGTTATTCTTCTCTCATATATTACATCATGACCACAGTGTTTCCTCCCTTCACTCCTCCCAGGTCCCCTTTTCTCCCCACTCACCCAGATCCACTCCTCCTCCATTTCCCTTCAGAAAAGAGGAACCTTCTCACCAATATCAAGTGAACATGGCATTAAAAATTTAAAACAACTAGACACATACCCTTATATCAAGACTGGGTAAGGCAACCCAGTAGGAGGAAAAGAGATGCAAGGTCGGTCAAAAGAGAGTCAACCCCTACTCCCACTGTTAGGATTTCCACAAGAACATCAACCTATAAAACCGTAATATTTCTGCAGAGGTGTTAGCTCAGACCCCTAAAAAGTCCCTGATTGTCACTTCAGTCTCTGTAAGCCCCTATAAGCCCTGCATAGTTGACTCTGCGGGCCGTATTCCAGTGGTGTCCGCAAGTCTCTGTCTTCTACAACCTTTTCTCCTCTTCTGTGGGGTTCTCAGAGCTCCACCTGATATTTGGCTTTGCCGGATGAGGCATTTCTAGCTAGTTTTTCTCACTCCAATTTTCTAAAATTTTACACTTCTATTTTCCAGAATGTTGTTTGTATTTGGTCACTTAAACAACAGAAATTGATTTCTTAACTTCTGGGACATCTAAGATCCATGAGCTATATACAGACGATTTATACTGAGATCGCTTTTCTTGTGCTATAGGCACCTGTTCTGATTTTACTGTGTCTCAAGTGGTACTGACTTTGTACATTGCCCTGAAGAAATATAATGGGAGAGGGGAGTAAGATATCTGGTATCTTTGGAAGTTATTGATCCCATTACAGAGTTCCATATTCATGGTTTCATTTAATTACAGCACAGAGGACCTTTCTTTAAATTGGCAGGTAGGATTCCAACTTATGAATCAGGTTGTCAACACCCCACTTATGATTAGATTGTCAATAAACCTCAGATTTTAGCATGAGCATATTCACACTGCAAATTGACTATGTAAGCCAGGAATAGCTGTGTGTGCCTTCAATCCTAGTATTCAGGGTTCTGAGGGAGGAGGAGGACTGATGAGTTTGAAGACAGCCCAGCCTGGGCCTGGGCTACAGAGCAAGTTACAGACAAGTTTAAGCCACAGGTGAATTCATGGCTCAAGCAAGTGAACAAACAAACAAACACAAGGTTATGAACAAATGGAAATAATCTCTCTCTCTCTCTCTCTCTCTCTCTCTCTCTCTCTCTCTC
>NC_022025.1:1956242-1984702 GCF_000317375.1 Microtus ochrogaster
AATTATGAACTTTGTAATATAGACAAGTGGCTCTCTCTATCTCCCCTCTTATGATCACGCATGTTAAAATTCTGTGTAACATTTATGAACTATGTAATATAGACAGAAAAGACTCTCTCTCTCTCTCTCTCTCTCTCTCTCTCTCTCATCTTCTTGCAAAATATCCTGTATATCCTCTATGTTCTTTACAAAAATAGGCACTACACTACATTCTTCCTTTATACTGAAAGTTTGGAATTTCATGGTTGATCCTCTAAGATAGTTGCCTCAACTGTAACTTTCTCTCCTTCTAGTTTTGATTCTTTCCAGGGTCTCTGCCCAATTGTGGACCTGAGCTATTGATTAAAACTTTATAACATGAAACATTATCCTTTTTTAGGTCTGTATTATTTTAGTCCCAATGTGCAGTTTCCTTGATTCTTATATGAATCTGTGTTAATTCTTTTTCCAGTCTTGGTATGAGTCACATATGAAGTTCAGCCAGTGACATCCTACAGCCAGAGGACCAGGGCTATTTATCATGTCGATATTTATAAGGCATACATGTGCATGGGGTCACGAAAACATATACACATTGAGAAAAAGTGTTTCAATCAAGATGTCTTTGATGATACCTATATTTCTTGTGCCAGTCTATCATGAAACTACTTGCCTGACACAAAGTATCAAACCCAAGCCCAGATGTTTCCTCCTTCTATTTAAGCTAGTGTAGGAAGCTTTATTTTGTATCTGTACGTCTCACTCAGATTCTTCTGTTCAGGTCTACAGGTTTTAATATGTTTAAATTTTCATGCAGACCTATGATTGTTTATTGACACATGGACTAGTGGCATGTTCTGCCAGGAAATTGCATTATATGTTTATTCACGGTGAAATGAATGTATCTTTTATTCCAATGTAGATGTAACATATCTCATTAGTTAGGTAAGTAAGTAAGTGTATGATAAATCAATAAACAGTACATAGATGATGGTAGATGGTAAATACATAGGTAGATAGATGATAGATAGATAGAAAGATAGATAGATAGATAGATAGATAGATAGATAGATAGATAGATGATAGGTAGATAGATAGATGATAGATAGATAGATAGATAGATAGATAGATAGATAGATAGATAGATCCAACCTAAAAGATTAATATGCACAGGAAAATACTACCATATGAAATGCAAAATAACAGTTATAATTTGATATTATAGGCATTAGTGCCCAGTAAACAGCCTTGATAATCTGCATATTTTTTCTCCTGGCTCCTATGTCATGCTTCACTAAGCTATAAAGCTGAGAAATAAAAAAAGAAAAATCATGGCACATCTATTTCGATACATGGTTTCTATCACTTTCTGTTGAGTTCCTCATTCTTTGGGGAAAGTGCCTCAACTCTGTAAGTCTAACAGTCAATAGGTCTGACTTTCAAATAAAGTTTACCAAGTGAAAGGTGTCTAGAGGGAAGCATCTTAGCGCCAGAAGAATACACTGTCACAGTTCAAATCTTTGCTTGAAGTGCTTTCCCCTCTCATCTAAGAGAAGCCATATAACAGGATCAGTGCCCTGAAGTCCTTTCACACTGCAAAGTTCAACAAGGACACAGGAGGTGTGGGGTCCTGAGGAAAGCAAGACGTGGTAATTAGGATGGGGAAGCAGTGTGCTGCTGCTGCAGGGAGCCATGGCAGGTCCCCTTTCATCCCATGGAGCACAATACTCTATGGAGGAAGGGGAAACTGACCTCTATGGCTTATTGGAGAGAATAGAATGTGTTCAGTACCACCAGGCCTTATTAGAAAATATAGTGCCGGGTTTCTGCTTTTACTTTCTTCTGAACCTCATGAACCTGTAGCATTTCTCTGACAGTCTGGAGGTTGCTGGAAACTCTCCCTCCTGAACTCAATCACAGTTGAAGTTATTTGACAGTTAGTCTAATTACATCATAAAAATATTCAGTTATAAAATAACAGTTGATTTATATCTGTCTCTTGGGTCTGAAATATATACTATATTGGCTTCCTCGGGTTTTCATTTCCTAATAAAGGAGAAAGTGGAGAACTCCCATTTACAGGCTCAGAGAATCCAGCATTATCTAGCAGCAGTAGCAACACTAACATCAGAGTACACTGTAGAAACAATGCTGTGGAAGTTTCTCAGTCTTAGGATGCTTTGCTCTGTCCCTACTGCTATCTTTCTGCTTCTGGGAGTCTTTTTGTCCCTTTTAAAGCCTGGGAAATGAGGAATAAATCTTATAATTGACATGTAGGTCTCACTTCCTAAACTATAGTCTGTTTTAGGGCACAGGGCACACCTACTTATATGTAGATCAATTCCACCTAGCACAGTAAACAATGACATGTAGGTCTCACTTCCTAAACTATAGTCTGTTCTAGGGCACAGAGCACTCCTACTTATGTGTAAGTCAGTTCCACCTAGCACAGTAAACAACAACATGGGGAACAATAAGCAAAACTGAAATTTTAAAAAATTAAATTAAACATGGTTTCCATAGTCTGCTTTGAAACTGCTTCACAGAGACAATTTAAGGTAAACTTGACATTCATAGTACCAGCTTTGAACCAGCATTTATGAGATGGATAGTGTTCTGCTGGGAGTGGGAATGCCCACCAGAATTCTTCCCTCACTGCAAGGGCTGTCTCAGGATACTTGAGGGGTGCAGGTATAGTAGGCTTTCACTTGTTTTAACTGGGAAAATAATGTTGGCTTCTAGGTCAATTTCAGTTTTATTCCTCCAAGTTATGTGTCCAAAATATGTGGACCTAGTGATAGGGTCATACCTACAGGTTCTAGGAGGATCCTGGAGCAAACAGACTGGATTGTAGTTAAGAAGAATTTCTCTTAGACTCCCATGATTTCAAGGTAGGTTTCACATGTCTGATAGTGGGGCTTTTATAAGATAGTCTATGGCTCTTTAGAGTTGCCTTTTCAAATGACATAGCTGTAACCTCATTTAAATTATGTGTAAGATATTCGTCAGTATTGCTATAGGATAGGGTCGTTTCAGGTTCCCTATCCTCATCTGCCCAAGGAACTAACTGGGGACATCGCCTTGGGCTCCTGGGAGCCACTCTAGGTTCAAGTCTCTTGCCAGCCCTAAGGTGGCTCCCTTAACTAAGAATTGTGCTTCCGTGCTCCCCTATCCAGCCTTTCTTTATCCCAATCATCCTGTTTCCCCAAGTTCCCCCCATCCCCCCCTTCTCACTTTTCTCTCCCCATCTCCCCTTACCCCCATCCCACCCCACCCCCAAGATCCCACTTTCCTCCCCGGAAATTTTGTCTACTTCCCATAGGCAAGAGGATAACTTGTTTTTCCTTGGGTTCACCTTCTTATTTGGCTTCTTTAGGTTCACCAATTGTAGACTCCGTGACCCTTATTTATGGCTAGAAACGAATTATGAGTGAGTACATCCCATGTTCATCTTTTTGGGTCTGGGTTACCTCACTCAGGATAGTGTTTTCTATTTCCATCCATTTGCATGCAAAATTCGAGAACCTTCATCTAGTGATGGATGGAGATAGAGACAGAGACCCACACTGGAGCATGGGACTGAGCTCCCAAGGTTCCAATGAGGAGCAGAAGGAGGGAGAAGATGAGCAAGGAAGTCAGGACCACGAGGGGTGCACCCACCCACTGAGACAGTGGGGCTGATCTATTGGGAGCTCACCAAGACCAGCTGGACTATGACTGAAAAAGTATGGGATAAAACCGGACTCTCTGAACATGGCGAACAATGAGGGCTGATGAGAAGCCAAGGACAATGGCACGGGGTTTTAGTCCTACTTCATGTTCTGGCTTTGTGGGAGCCTAGCCAGTTTGGATGTTCACCTTCCTAGACATGGACGGAGGGGGGAGGACCTTGGACTTTCCACAGGACAGGGAACCCTGACTGCTCTTTGGTCTGGAGAGGGAGGGGGAGAGGAGTGGGGGGGAGGGAGAGAAGGGTGAGAGGAGGGGGAGGGAAATGAGAGGCTGGGAGGAGGGGGAAACATTTTTTTCCTTTTCTCAATAAAAAAAAATAAAATATACAGGAGTACAAACAAACCAAAAAAATGTTTTACTAGCATAAATTCTATATTGCAATGACTTCATTATAACATTTTAGTAATGTATGTAACATATTTTGATCATAATATTTTAACCTTATACTAGGCTAAGAGGTCGATACACGGGTATTGGACTTTGAGTCTTTAAAATATATCTATATTTTAATAAACTGTTATGAATGCAATAAAAAAATAAAATAAATTATGTGTACATATACATGATATATATGTGTATATATATATATGAATATATATATATGAATATATAATATGTGTATTTAAAAAGAAACCCAAAATAACATGAAAACTACCTAGGAAAAAAGTAATCAGTGAATTTACCTAGCTGTGAAGCCTATGTACCACAATTAGTACCACAACAGAAAACTTCAATTATGAGATAATGAGACTTAAATCTGGAAAGTAACCAATAGCAGTCTAATTTAACTAAAGGACTACTCAATAGGAGGGGATCTAACTACTTCTATCTGCTAAGGTCATGAACTTCAGAGGAGAACTTACTGCTGTGACTTTACTAAACCAATATAAGTACCAACTCCATTCCAAAAACTTCTCCTTATCCCTACAGATAAATGTAACTCTTATATCTGATCATAAAAGTTTTTTCTGCAGCACATGAATACTCTTACAGAAATCCACACTGAAGAAACTAACTAGTGGAGTGGCCAAACTAAATGTACACATACAGTGAACTCCTAATCCTAATATCACCGAAGACATGAGAAAAGATCGTAAGAGCTAGAAGTCAAGGATGATAGTTATTGCTGGCTTCTCTATATTACAGTAAAACTCCATCCATTAAATCTCAAAAATATGCTTGCCTAACCAGGACACGCATAATGACAGCCCCAAGTGATATATCACTGAGAATAAGGAAAATCTCACAAATCTCTAATTAACAGTTGCTGGGAGAGTATGGCTCACTCTCCTCCAGGTACAGGCCCCCAGTGGGTCATCTAATCCCCAGGGATCAGCCTTAAACACATTTACATATGAGCAAGACACCACGGACTCAGAAGGTTTGATGTACATAAATGTAAAAATTATAACTTGTAGCATGAATTCTAATTGTTCTTAATAAAAATCCGGAGTCAGATTTTAGGGGGTGAAAGCTGACAGATTAGAGAAGCAGAGCACTAAGCCACTGAAATTAAGTAACAAGTAAACACTCTATCAATGTTCAGATCAAAGGGGCAATCCTGTTCTCAGACTGGCTTCTCAGACTGCAATGAACTACATCTCTTCTGGCCTTCTATTCCTCTCTTGCCCAGCCATATCCCTTCCTGTCTCCCCCTCCTTAGATCTGGGATTAAAGGCATAGGACTCCCAAGTACTGGGATTAAAGGCATGTGTCACCACTGCCTGACCTCTAGTATTTTAGCTCTGCACTCTGATCTTCAGACAAGCTTTACTTGTTGAAATACAAACTAAATATCACTACAATAACTAAACAAGAAGATGCCATGAACTTGAGAGGTATTAATTTTTTAAAAAAATGGTTTATTAAAGTAAAGCTTATCATTCAAAGTCTTTGTAAAGTCATGACAGTATACAAAGATAGGTCTGATGCCCTCCATAACTCATGAACAAACATTTCCTGAGTTTTCATCCTTACCAGTGTGTTCTGCTGCTGCAGCTCTGTCAAGCAGGCTATGCACATCCTTGTCATTGGAAGAACACACAAAAGTCTGCCCCTATGTTAATCTTCCACTGAGACACCATTCCAGAGTGCAAGAAAAGACTCTTTCAAACTCATGGATATCCATGTTCTCTTAGGACCCACGTAAAGAATTAAGTTCAAACCACCTCTACAGGCACATGAGAGGTTTCATGTTGGATTCTGAAGAAAGGAAGGGCTTCCTAATATAGAAACAAAGGTCACAACATAGGAACCATAAGGAAGATGCTCATGAATAAACAATGCACAGCACACTTAGAAGTAAAGGATACATTACATTTTGGGATCGGTCTCTTCTGTGGGAAAAGAACTGAGGTTTGGAAGAATAGTTTCATGCAAGACTAGCCCTCTTTCACTTCCTTGGATTTACAGAGGGTAATCAGGTCAAGGTCTTTGTGGTTCCTTCCTTCTGCTTGGTCTTTGCTTTATTTTCTGAGTACATTTTTGACAGCTTCCAGACACAAATTCCTTGCCCTCCTCAGAGATCCTTTCAAGCCTAGCACTGAAGCCTCCCTGTGCCTGTCTTTGTATAACATTGTTTTAATTGATGCCGTCAGATGACTACACAGCATTTTATGTTTGCGAATGGCTGTCATCCATGTACTCTTTCCGGCCACCACTATTCATCACTGTATTCACACGTGAGGTAATTCCTGACAGGCAGCTGCCATGTAGCCACATGACTGAGATAATTTATTATCCTCTAGTGGCTGAATGGGACTATTTAGAATTTCATGACCTATTGGAGGACACAGGTATACAATAGTACCTCAAAGAAATTACACTTGTGGCAAAATGCATAGTCTAACATGTAGCCTAAATCAGAGAAGAGCGATCTTGAGGTGAAAAGGTTAAAAAGAATGGTATCTTCTCATTTTCCTGCATGGTGTGGATGAAGTTGTTGAAATATTTGATTCTTATGCAATACAACAGTGATATAAACCAGAACAAGGTTTTAAGCTACAGTATATACTGTTTTGTAACAGTTTCAATGTCACAAACACTCACATTTCCAAAGCAGTGTTAGGTGTTTTTGTAAATTTTAACAAACCTTTTCCCTTTTGTCATGGTGGTTTAAGGCTATCAACTCATCCCCATGAAATGAGCCAACTATTAAGCAAAGTACCTGAGCAGTTTAACCTACACAATGCACAGAGCCTTGAGACTCAGTATTTGCTATATTTATTGTAGCAAAACCTAAAAATAAAAAGTGGTGCAGGCTATTTTAAAACTTCCGGCCTTTAGGTGGTTTGCCCATGTACTCCAGAAACCTAATGAAGGATAATAATAATGATTAGGATAATGATAATCACATCAAAATCATGGAAGTATGTTTAAAAGGTTTAAAATGAGGTTCCTGCTGAGATGATAAAAAGGGTTTTCTGAGGCCAAGTAGAGAGCTGAAATTCTACATGGTCCAATTAACTTCACACAGAGATAAGAAAGAAAGAAGAAAAAAGACTCATGCAAGACCCTATGCTTTATTCTTAACTGTGTACCAACCACAACAAATCAATGATGTAATTATTGAGCAACTAATGTGTTAGTTGTTGATGGCTCTAAACTATTTGCAAACACACACCGTGGCCAACAGTAACCAGATAATGGAGCATGCATAAGTCAGTGAAACACCCAGGAGGTGTGGGCAGACACCAGAATAAGCCATGGAGACAATCATCACTTTCCTTTCAGTATTCAAGGGCTGAGTACTTGTTACAAGTGCTTGTTTATTTTTAATTTACGTGTGTGTGTGTAGCCCACGTGAGTCTGTATACACCATACTTATGCAGGGACCTGAGAAAGCGGTGAAGGCATTGAATACCCTGGAATGGGGTTGCATGGGCAGCCATGTTAATGTTGGGAACCAAACCAGGGACCTCTGCAAGTGCTCTTAACCTCTGAACCCTCACTCCAGGTGTTGCAGTCTGCTGTCCTGGTCTGTCACCTGGGTACCCTGTCCCTTAAAGAGACATGCTCTACTCACTCCCAACCTCCTCCTCCCCTTCCACCTAAGCAAGCCATCTCCCACCTTCCCAGCTCCTGTGTGACCTTCTTCTGGAGAGGCAGCTTCTCCCTCCCCCCATTCTCCCCACATTTCCCCTACCCCTCCATAACGCACTAAATAAACTCTATACCCAAACTCTCTTTGCATGGCTTATATATCTGTCTGTCTCCGTCTAAGGCCTCTGGCCACCCACCAGGGTGAGGTCTTGGGGTTACCTCGTGGGCCCTGCCTCAGGTCACTTGTGTTATATTTATACATGATAACACCAGGAACCCAGAGACTTTTTTTATCTTTGTCTTCCCCAATCTATTTTATCTTGTAATAAATGTTAATGGGAAAAGATCACATATTTCCTTCATACTGTTTTTGCCCATCATCTTCACACCTCCCCTTCAGACTTACATTATGATAAATAGATACGATTGTGCCTGTTCTCCACCTGCAACCTGTTGGTAGCTCTCAAGAAACAGCAGGAAAGATTAACCCCAGAAACTTGCTGAAGTCCTGCAAGTTTTAGTACTTTTCCCACCCTGTCTGCTTTATGAATCATGGTGCATTAAAATCAAACTGCCTTGTGCCTGTAATCCTCCTGACAACTGCTTGTCTCTGTTCATGTTGACATCACTTCTCGAGTATTCACTTACCTAATGACCTAATTAAAATCATATTAATTCCTGTGACCTCCAATAGATCAGTGTTACCAAATGCACCCTTGATATAAAATAAAAACCATCACTGAATTCCTCCCAGTCTATGATAATTTATTAAACAGAAAAGGTAATGATATTAATTAGATTTCTATTACAATGATAAAATATAGCTGCGGTAACCCCTTAAAAAATGAGGTATTACTTGATTTCACAGTTTTAGTGGTTATAACACAAGAATGTTTTGTCTTATTTCTTTGCAACTATACTGAGAACATGTTGCACAAAAGTCATCAATCGGCTGGTGAAAGAGTACAGTAAAGAAAGAGGAAGGGTTTAGATTCTTACTGTCTTCTTCAAGGGTGTGCCACCAAATGACTAGAATAACTCCCACAAAGACCCAACTCTGTGGAACTACCTCCTCCCAGTAATGCCACAAACTGGATACATGGACCTTTAGGGCACATTTCATATCCCCAAAACAACAACAACATGGACAACAATGTGTATAAAACTATTTCCTGCTAACTAACGAGTAGATCATGAAGTTATTTGCTTTTTGAAGCAGTAAAGACTTTAGAAATTGCGTAAAAATTAATTTACAACATAAGAAATTACTTAAGTGATGTGGGATTCCCCTCTGTATGCTGTGAATATCATTGGTTAATAAGGAACTGCTTTGGGCCTTTAGCAGAGCTACGGGAAAACAGAGCTAGGCTAGGAAAACTAAGTGGAATGCTGGGAGGAAGGAGGCAGAGTAAGAGAGAAGCCATGTAGCCCTGCCAGAGACAGATAGTGGACCTTGCTGGTAGGCCATGAACCTTGTGGTAAAATATAAAATAATGGAGATAGGTTAATTCTAGATATAAGAGCTATCTAGCAATATACTTAAATAATTGGCCAAGTGGTATTTTATTTTATTTTATTTTGTTTTGCTTTTTAAAATTTTTTTATTGATTTTTATTGAGCTCTACATTTTTCTCTGCACCCTTCCCTTTCAACCCTCTCTCAAAGTCCCCATGCTTCCAATTTATTCAGAAGATCTTGTCTTTTTCTACTACTTATGTAGATTAGATCTATGTATGTCTGTTTTTTAATTTATTTATTTATTAAAGATTTCTGTCTCTTCCCCACCACCGCCTCCCATCTCCCTCCCCCTCCCCCAATCAAGTCCCCCTCCCTCCTCAGCCTGAAGAGCAATCAGGGTTCCCTGCCCTGTGGGAAGTACAAGGAATCCCCAACTCCAATCCAGGGAGCATCCAAACTGCCTAGGCTCCTACAAAGCCAGTCCGTGTAGTAGGATCAGAGACCCATTGCCATTGTTCTTGAGTTCTCAGTAGTCCTCATTGTCTGCTATGTTCAGCGAGTCCGGTTTTATCCCAGGCTTTTTCAGACCCAGGCCAGCTGGCCTTGGTGAGTTCCCGATAGAACATCCCCATTGTCTCAGTGTGTGGGTGCACCCCTCGCGGTCCTGAGTTCCTTGCTCGTGCTCTCTCTCCTTCTGCTCCTGATTTAATAATATAGTTTCTGTGTGATTATTTCAAGGTTAAGCGACCAGGAACAAACAAGTGGCCTCCTCCTACAATTAAGTGAGAGGCAAAGTTGTATAGTTTTCACCTCAAAAGTGATGTGAATTTAAATATTAAAAGCAAAAGACTATAAATGAAGAAATAGCTAATATTTGAAAGTAGGAGTGATAGGATTAGATGTATGTGTGAGTTTAGTGATATAATAGAGATCCAAAGAAGGCATTTTTACATTAAATATCTTACATCCCTTCAAATATGTGCATTGGGTATCTCATATTTATTAATATTTTCTATGGATAATGGATAATATTTTTGAAGTTTGGTAGTGAAACACAAGTAATAATATATTGTTGAAGCAGATTTGAAACAAAAAGACATTTTAGTGGTGTAGGAAGTCCTGTCTATGTGTTGCTTTTATTGGTTGAATAAAGAAACTGCCTTGGCCTTTTGATAGGGCAGCACTTAGGTAGACAGAATAGACAGAATTCTGGGAAGTAAAGGGAGACAGAGAGCCACCATGGAGCTGCCGGGTCAGACATGTTGAATCTTTCCTGGTAAGCCATGACCTTGTGGTAAACACAGATTATTAGAAGTGGGTTAGATCAAGATGTGAAAGTTAGCCAATAAGAGGCTAGAACTAACGGACCAGGCTGTATTTAAATGAATACAGTTTTGTATGATTATTTTGGGCATAAGCTAGTGGGGCAGCTGGAATGACAAGCAACCCACTCATTCCTGTTACATTTTAGTACTAACTTCAAGAGGGCTAAATACAATTATCTAAAAGTTTTATGTTACTTTATTTCTCTATTCTGTCAGAATTGTACAGCATAGGCCATCTCATGGTCCAGACTCCGAGAATAAGTCTAGCATTACCTCCCATTATTATTGTCAACTCCATCGTAAGTGGGAACAAGTGAGATAGGTTTTTTCTGTTGCAGTTGCTTATCACAGGGCAGAACATCCATGGACACAGGCTTTTGGAGCACAGGACAATGTATCACTGGTATGTTAGTGGTTGCTCAGAAAATGGACAGTCATTCGTGCTTGAAGAAGGGGACACATGGATGTGATGAGCACTAAAAGCTCTACAATCACTGAAAGGATCACAAGGATTCTAAAAGACAAGTAATATTTGTAACATGGAGAGAGAGCCTGCTTTTGGTCCCAGCCACCCTGCTAGATTACACCCAAAATAATACACAGAAATCATTTTAATTAAATCACTGCCTGTCCCATTATGTCTAGCCTCATATTGGCTAACTCTCGCATCTTGATTCAACCCATTTCTGATAATCTGTATAACACCATGAGATTGTGGTTTACCAGGAAAGATTCAGAATGTCTGGCCTGGCAGCTCCATGGCAGCTCTCCGTATCCCCTTCTTTCTAGCATTCAGTTCTGTCTACTCTGCCTACCTAAGTGCTGCCTTATCAAAAGGCCAAGGCAGTTTCTTTATTCAACCAATAAAAGTGACACTTAGACAGAAGAACCTCCTACACAAGATATTGAAGCTTATTTGGGGGTGGTTAATCCTTATCAAATCTCTAAGGGTCAAGCTAAGATTCACTATAGCATTCAAAAATCTGACTCCTAAGATCTGAGAGTGAATAAATTAACTTGTATACATTACCTCTACATGTTCTTTATTCTTTTGTATGAAGAAGCAGAAAGAAGAGGTGATCTCCATAAAGATTTTAGATTTTACAAATGTGGTTTAAAAAATTCCATAGGCAAAAACAATGATATCAACATGCATTTCAGAATTACAAACAACAAACAAATAAAACAAACAACAACAGCTACAAAAAAATGAGGTAGAACAACCTGACAAAGCAGCACTCAGAAATAGGTGACACCACCTAGGAAGGGTCAGCATCCAAAAGGATGCTGACGTTCCAAACCATGAGATAAAGTTACTAAAGGTTTCTGAAACCTGGACTCATTCACACCCTGACCTGTTTATCTGGTAAGAGCACTATCTTCCTATCTTTTTGAAATTCCTACATGGTTCATTATCAAGGGTAATTGTGGGAAATTGACTTTAATTAAATTTAGCTCTTAATACAAAAAGTGAATGTTATTGCTCTAAGGCCCCGTGGCCTGGGGGAATATGGTAACGTCATTCCATTACCTGTGAAGGAAGAGGAAGTTATACTGCTGAGGTATTTGGGGAGTTAATTCCATTTTGAAGGGAGAAACACCATGATTTCACAAGATTATTACAGAATCAACAGTGACTTATCCAAAAAACAATTGTACCCAAAGCTCTACATTTGGGTTCCCCATAAGGTCTAACCCATAAGTAGTACACTTTTGGGTCTGTCTAAGAATTTGTCAGCTGTACATTGACTGTACAATGGCTGTGACTTCAACAAAGAGATCTGATATTCTGCATAAGGTAGAATTGCTCTTTACAGGCAGCCTAGCACAGTTCACTAAATTCCAAAAAGCTATTTGCAAGACTGTCATTTACTTTGAACATGCCAGTGGTACCCACTCTTAGAACTACAACAGAGAGTTTGCTGAGCAGGTTTTGTTTGTACCAGAACATTTTTCATGGTATTAAATCTTGTTATGGTTCAGGGGTAGAGGCTCATAGTTCTGGACAAGCTGAACCCTGTTGAAAGTGATGTGTCGCGGCACACTCCAGTACTGCTGCAATTGTCAGCAACACTCTGCTGCTCTTTCCACCACCTCAGCCTTCACAGCATCATAAATTACATTCATTTTCTGAGCAAATTTCTTTGATGACACACATTTCCTAGGGCTTCTTAGAGCACTTTCTCTTATCCTGTCTCTTGGTATCCTTCTTTCTCTAAGCAACATATCAAAAATAACCACGAGGAAAACAAGACTGCCACATGCTCTACCCTCCTGAATTTCCTGCTCTGCTCTTTTGTCATCTAATTCCTGTTGTTGTTTTATATGTTTTCATCAGAATGAATTTTGCAGGTTTTATATCTGTGTTTAAATTTCCTTCCTTATATCAACTCTAAATAGTGTGGTACTTCAAAGGCAGTTTTTAATAATCTGTTTACAAATTTCTCCAGCTTTTTTTTTATGAAACTTTAAAATTTTCTTGGGTATCATTGGCTTGACACCCAAACAGGACAGTGATTTCTTTCACAGTATTCTACAGTAGCATAGTGCACTGAGGCCACTCTAGGATGTTACACAAAACACAGCTGAGTAGAAGTCTGACAGCTGCTATCCTATTATTGAAAGAATTCCTATTTATTCCTGTGGAAATTTTAAATGTTATGGATTCAAGTGATCTCTGCTTTCATAAATTAAAACCTTCAATGTCAAAGACAGTTAATCTATTTTCCCTCAATCTTCCTCAATTTGTTTAGAAGACATTTCTTAAACTGGTATTTTAGTTATTTGACCTTTTCTTCGGTGACTATAAGTTCTGATCTACTTTCATCATTTATTAATAAATTTATACCCAAACATTTAACTCTTGCCTGTATTTAAACTATAAAATACCTATTCTTATTTATAAAACTGAACATACACCTATAAATAGGTAGGGAAGTTTAGAAGGACTATTTTGTAAAGATTTCTCCTCTGCCACTTACTCAACCCACCTAAATTGCTTATTCTGCTCTTTTGCCATATAACATCTGTTAAAGAAGATGGTCATGTTTATTTACTTTCTGTAGATACTAAAATGATTCTCTACACATTCCCAGACAATCATTATAAGAAGATTGCTTACTTTTACTTTTATATTCATTAGTACTAGTATAATATCATAAAATATAATTTAAAGATTCAAAAGCAGAATTTTATTTCTTTTCCCAGAACTCTGGTATCTCACAACCATTTTTAAGTACAGTAATATCTTCTACTATCAATTTATTGCATTGTATTTGCCACATATATGTTTGATAGAACTAGGGATTAAAAGAAGAATGTTGACAGAAGATTCTGTACTGCCAGGCCCCACAGCCTTTTGATCCCAAAGAAACACGCAGAGGTCTATATTAATCATAAACTGGTTGGTCTATTAGCTCAGGCTTCTTATTAACTCTTATGACTTAAATTAGCCCATAATTCCTGTCTGTGTTAGCCATGTGGCTTGGTACCTTTGATCAGTGAGGCATTCTCATCTGCATCCTTTATGTCTCGGTGATGACTGCAGATTGTTTCTTTCCTCTTCCCTGAATTTTCCTGTTCTTGTTGCCCCACCCATATTTCCTGCCTGGCTACTGGCCAACCAGCATTTTACTAAAATACAAGTGACAGGGTATAGACCACTGTATTTTTTTTTGTTTTGTTTTGTTTTGTTTTTTCGAGTCAGGGTTTCTCTGTGGCTTTGGAGCCTGTCCTGGAACTAGCTCTGTAGACCAGGCTAGACCATTGTCTTTCAGCACTTCCCCCTCCCTTTTCTTTTCAAAACAAGAACTTTGAATTAAATTTTCTTTGTTTAGCTTTTCTCTTGACCATTATCCATAATAATTTGTAACCAACATTCTAAACAAAGACAAATGTTCATAATCCATTATTTAGGAATGAGGACATAGTTTTCCAGGCTACTTCCTGATGATTGGGGATGCTGATAATCTTACAAGAACCTAAAGAAAATTTAGAATTATGATCAAGTCCCAACTGGAGTATCCTGCAAGGTTTGATCATCTCAGACAGCAGTCTTGAATCTGTTCTGGATATAGAATTCAGACATCTGGGCCATTTGCTCCTATCAAAAATTCTCAGGGGTCTTCCTTGATCAAACCTGGTTTTTCTTAGCTGAGAATGTATCTGAAAGCTCTAATTTTCTGTGGAAACAAAAACAAAACCTCTTCTCTAAAGTAACATATTTGTTAACTTAAATTTTGAAGTCAAAGTGTTTTTAAAATATGTATGTTGTATTAATCCAGCAGCACTTGTAATCAAGTATCTTTTAGCAGTTATTGTTCCTTCCTTGGCCATCAAACCATTTAAAGACAACACAACAACATAGAATATCCAGATTCTCTGTATAGTTTTCATCTTTATGTGGCTTTATTTTAAACTCTATTTCTTTTATTTTTATTTTTAATTTTTGGTTTTCTTACACTAGATTTCTCAGTGTATCTTTGGCTGTCTGGGCACCAGATTGTGCTTGAACTCAGAGATCTGCCTGCCTCTGCCTCCCAAGTATTGGGATTAAAGGTATGTGCCCCACACCCAACTACTCTTTTTCTTTCTTTTTTATTTTAAGAACTTTATCCTTTTTCTTTTCTCTCCCAATCCTACATATATTTATCCAACACTGTGACCCACTTAGAGGTCTTTTCCATCTGAATTGGTCTTTATTGAGTATCTGCAATCCTTTTCTGACTAGGAGCACTCTTAAAATGCTAAGTGCTTCTTAAAAACATAAGAGGCAGCATTGTTGGGGCAAATATGGCCCTGGCTGCTTGCTCTGCCCAGTCCAACATGGCAGAAGTCCATTAACTGCCTCTGAGACTGCTGGGTGGTAGCCATTCTCACCACTTCAACCCTGATAACCATCAAGTAACTTACAGCACACTGCCCACAAACACCATTTACATGCTCAGTCTTCCGACAGAGCCAGCATTCCTACTAGCAGCATGTCCAGAAAACTATTTCAAAACCATGTGACAGCTTTTTATGGTACTGCTGAATTAGGAAAACCTCTCTTAATGGAGCTGCTGCACACTACCTGCCAAAGAAAAATGTTATTAAACTTTGTTATTCTATGTCTAGAATTCCTTTTCAAGCTTTCTCAGGTTTTATGTGAATGTAGTCCACCCCATGTTGGTGCACCAATTGTTGACAGACATTCCTGTCCTGCCTAATCTTACAGCCATTCAGTCCCAAAGAAATGCACAAATGTATATATTAATCATAAACTGGTTGGCCTATTAGTTGAGGATTCTTATTAACTCATAACTTATATTAGCCCATAATTCTTGTCTGTGTTAGTCATGTGGCTTGATGAAAGGTACTTTCATCAGTGAGGCATTCTCATCTGTGTCCTCTATGTCTGGATGACAACTGAAGACTGTGGCTTTCCTCTTTTCAGAATTCTACTGTTTTTGTTGCCTGGCCTCTACTTCCTGCCTGGTCACCCTGCTTATACTATCTGCCTAGCTACTAGCCAATCAGCATTTTATTAAAATACAAGTGACAGGGTACAGACCATTGTCTCACAGCACTGATGGTGATGGAAGTTGCAAAATTTATCCAACACCATTTCAGATTTACGTATAATAAAGGGTTATTTATTTAAGGGAGACTCACATTTCACTGTGCTAGATCACAGTCCACTGCATGAATTGGAAACAGGAACTGAGTCTAGCAGCTGGAAGTGAGAGCTAGAAGAAAGAGAGTGAGTGCATGCTTTACAGCTGCATTTATAGTATAAGTGACCACACGCAAGTAGGCTGGTATCTTAAAGACTATTGGCCAAATAGCTCCCTCAGAACCTCCCCTTTGTGTTTAAATAAGAGAGTTCCAAACCCAATACTAGGAACAGATATCAAGTATAAAGTTAAAATTATAACCAGCATAAACAATATTAAACAGGAAACATATCCTAATGTTGTAACAAAGAGTCTATCCTAAGGAGTCTAAGTTTTATATTAGAAATGGCTTTTCTAGATCATAAAAGGATAGTAACTATAACTGACTAATCTTCAACACCATCAAGGCCTGAGAAGGGAGATAATATTACTTGAGTAGGCAGGAAGTGCAATCAAGCAGCTTCCAAAATGTGCAGTAGATGACAGAGACAACTGGCTACCTGAGAAATCATCTGAAATCTCATTTGCAATGATGAAGCAACCAACTTTGGCTAAGGCCTAGAGTAACTGACAGACCATTTTCAGAGGCAGGAAATTTTCCAAAACCATCTTACCCCATCTTGGTAAGATTTGACAGTCTTTTTTCTTGTATCCTGCTTGTCCATTATGAACATCATGCACTTTGTCAG
The DNA here is from genome assembly GCF_000317375.1 of Microtus ochrogaster. Taxonomy (NCBI): domain Eukaryota; kingdom Metazoa; phylum Chordata; class Mammalia; order Rodentia; family Cricetidae; genus Microtus; species Microtus ochrogaster. The sequence goes on from NC_022025.1 coordinate 1,973,121, forward strand.
TGGTTCAGGTATAGGCAGTTCCTTGCCCAAAGGCCAGTTGTGCCAGAAAGAAAACAAACTCCAAGTGGAGTGTCTTAAGTGTTCAACATTCTCTCAGGAATAGATTGATGCTGCCAGAAGCAATCATGTCTCATGTCAACAGAACCCCAAGTTATGTAAATGCAATGTTCTACAGATTATTGAGGTGTTTAAAGATTAACTATTTATGAAGAATATAATTTCCAAGTATCTAAAGAATCTAGTCTGACTAAAAGTATAACAAACATAAGTAACTATTGACTTATAATACTTAATACCTATATATCTTAAGAATTAAGTCTTCATATCAGAATACTAAGCAATCTTTAAACAACTGTGCAGCAAAGGAGAACAGTGACCTAAAAATGTAAACAATGTATAAATATCTTGATCAGAGATAGAAATGTATAATGAAATATGATAAATAAATCCTAAAATTATAAAAATATACAAAATGTATTAAACAGAGGTAGAAAAATGCGTGTATATAATATGAGAAAATATTTTGCATAGGTATAAAAATATTGTACATAGAAATAAGAGCATATTTAATATAACAACTATATCAATATAATACAATAATATAATACAAATATATCAATATACAAAAATCTATACCAATATAAAATGTCCACAAAATAGCTCACAAGTATTCATTTTATTACTCACTATTATTATTAGTGTAAGTTCACATAAATTACCTATTATCCCATTCAGTTTTTCCCTTTCTTTATTTTGAGATATCTGGGTCTACATTATTTCCACCTTAGCCCCCAATGCTATACTAATAATAATCAACCCCAAAATGGTGTCCCTAACCCTGAGAACAAACTTTATTGGTAGAGGGGACATTGTCTTTAAGAGTTGCTTCCAGCTTTCACGGGGGTGATGTTTTGTCTATGGAATCCTATAAAACTGATATGATGGTTAAGTTTTAAGATTGCTGTTTTATATAATTGCAATGGATCTCTGAGTAGTCGTTTCATTTTTTAAGTTCTTATTTGGAGTTCGGGCCAGAATGTTGTAAGAAGGTGAACCATTTCAACAGCTGGTACCCAAAAACCATCATATCAACTAGGCATATGACATCATATCAACTAGGTATATGACATCATATCAACTAGGCAGAGACATTGCTGTGGGGCCCAATCTTCTTTTTGGATCTCTGCATAAAAATCTACTGTTCATTGTTGAAAACTTAAACATTATTCATATAAACTTATTTTCAATGAAAGATATAATATAGACAAAATGAGCAGGGGAAAAAAGTAAAGTATTTCCTTAAGATCTATATGCTTTCATACCAGATGGCTCCTGACATGAGACAGAACTTCTGAATTTTTTTAACAACATGTTTGGATTTAGAGGAGGACACAGCCATTGTCTAACTCCAAAGCCATCTCTTTGCTTTAATTAGGAATGTTTACATGTCCAGAAAATCAAATTTTACCCTGCAGATGATACAGAATCATAAGTCAATTTCTCTTGGCTTGTTGATTCTCTCTGGATATCTATCTTTTCATCTTTAGGCATCTAGATCTCCAAGGACTCTCAACTCTTTGAAAATGAATATTTTCCTGCAAAGACAAGAACATAACCCTGCCCCAACCCTTATGAGGTCTTCTTACCACCCGTATGGTTGTCACCTCTGTGGATGAGCTGTCATTTCTATTTCTCAGTTGGTTTCTCTGTTTTAAACAGAATCTTTATTAATTTTGATGGTTTTCCTTCTCCCATGGAAACAAGAGCAAAAACTCCTTCCCCAAAGTAGCACATGTCCTAGTTTCCACTGTGAGGTCAGCACATCCTTGAAATACACCAGCTGGTTTAATTCAGAAGTTTTTCTATTATCCAATGTCTCTCTCTGCTGTTGTCATTCCTTTCTCATTAGCATTAAGACAATTTATGGTTAATAAAGCTTATGCAATCTATTTATGTAGGTATTTTCCATCATTTTTGGTTTGCTTAGCATATCTTTTACAGTTCTATTTGATCTTTCTACAACTGCCTGACCTCTAGGATTGTTTGGTATACCTGTAATATGATTTATATTGTAATAAGCAAAAATCTGTTTTATTTTCTTAGACACATATACTTGACTATTGTCTGTCTTTATTTGTGCAGGTATACCCATGATGGCCATAATTTCTAATAAATGCATGATTACTGAATCAGCCTTTTCTGAGCAGTTGCCCATTGAAAACCTGAATAAGTGTCAATGGTGTGGTGTACATATTTAAATTTTCCAAATACTGTAAAGTGGAACACATCCATCTGCCAGAACTCATTCCTTTGAGTATCCTTTGTGGTACTCCCTCCAGGTAAAGGTGTTTGGTTAAAGAAAGAGCAAATAGGATATCACTTTGTAGTCTTCATAGCTTGTTGCCATGTAATAGAAAACTCTTCCTTTAAATCTTTGATATTGACATGAAGTGTCTTAGAAAATTCTGAGGCCATCAGCACATTTCCAATCAACAATTGTTCAATTTCTTCATTACCTGGTGCTAGAGGACCTGGAAGACATGTATGGGATTGGATGTGTGTTATAAATATGGGACAAAGCCTATTCCTGAATATATCTTGAATGTGTATGAATAATGAAGTGAGTTCTGTATCATGTGGTATAAATTCAGCAGTTTCAATATGCAAGACATCTCTTTCTACATATTGTGATATCAGTAACTATATTGAGACGCTCTTTAAAAACACTTAGTACCATGACAATGACATATAATTCTGCTTTTAGGAGAGAATTATATTCCACCATACTTAATTCTTCTAATTTGTAACCTGACTTTGTTGATTTATTGGCATCAGTATAAAATGTACAGGGCTCCAGTCATTGTCACATCATGTACAATTTGGGGAAGAATCCAAGTAGTTTTCTTTATAAGGTTAATTCTATCACTTTTTATAATTGCTATTAATTTCTCCCAAAAAATTAGCACAAGCTCTTTGCCATGGTTCATTGTCTTCCCATAATTTCTTAAATTCTTCAGCAGTAAAAGTCACTATAATCTCTGCTGGGTCTACACCTGCTGATTGAAGAAGTCTCAATTTTCCTTTTATAATTAAGTCAGAGACTTTTTCCACATAAATTTTTAATTTTTTACTTGATTTATGTGGTGTAAAGATCAATTCTAAGATAATATCTTTACTCTGCCTTAAAATTCCTGTAGGGGAAATTCTGGAAGGCAACATGGCTAGAATTCAATTAAGATTTGGATTCACTTTATCTATCTACATGTGACTCCTGTAATTTCTCTTGAACAACCATCATTTCTTTTTCCATTTCAGGTGTTAATTTTCTGGGACTATTTAAGTCTTTGTCACCATCTAATTTTGTTTAAATTAACTAACTGTTAGACCAGGTGTTATCCCAACAGCTGGTCGTAGACTGGAAATGTCTCCTAACAGTATTTGAAAGTCATAAAAGTCTGCAATTGGTCTCTCCTAATTTGTGCCTTTTGTGCTCTAATTTTCTGTAAACTATTTTTTAACCTGGGCAATTGACAGAATCTCCTCTTTGTATTTTCTTCAGGGGCAATTTTTATCCCCATTTAGGAAAACTTTCTTTACTTCATCAAACACTGTTTCTAAATTTTTTGCATTTGAGTCAGATAACAAAATGTCACCCATATAATGGTAAATTATAGATGTAGGTAATTGCTTGCCTATTATTTCCAATGCTTGACATACAAAGTATAGGCACGGGGTGGCACTATTGAGCATTTCCTGGGGGAGGACAGTCCACTAGTATCTCCTAATAGGCTGAGAATTATTTTAAGTAGGCACTGTGAAGGCAATTTTTCTCTATCCTTTTCTTATAAAGGTATAGTGAAGAAGCAGTCCTTAAATCATTTGCTGTAAGAGGTCATCCTTTTGATAATAGAGAAGGCAGAGGAATTCCAGATTGTAGAGGGCCAATAGGTTGAATAACCTTTTTGACAGCTCTTAGATCTGTCACCATTCTCCATTTTCCAGATTTATTTTTAACAACAAATACAGGAGAATTCCAAGGGCTGATTGATTCTTCAATAAGGTGAGCTTCTAGTTACTCCTGTACCAGCTGTTCTAAAGCCTGCAGTTTGTCTTCCATAAAGGCCATTACTTAACCCATATGGGTTTCTCAGTTAACTATTTTAATGTCAAGGCTGCTACTACTGCTGAAGGCTTGCTAGTTGCTCTGTGTTCTTGTACAGCCTGAATTGCTGGTGACCTTTGTTTCTAATATCTTATAATATCATTCCCAGAAACATGAGTTTTTGAAACTGCAGGAATGTTAACCTAGGTATTCCTTTGCTGCAATAAATCATGACCCCATAAATTCATGGAAATATTAGTTGCATATGGCCTCAGCCTTCCTTTATGGATTTATGCATTCAACCCACCTTGTGCTTTGTTTTACTTGAGATAGGGTTTCAATTCCTAGGAACTGAATATTTGCCCTTTGAAGAGGCCAATCTGGATGCAAAGATCCTGGAGTAATGATACCCACGTCCACACCTGTGTCTAGTAATTCCTCAGTTACAATGTCATTTATATGCACTCTTAGCTTTGGTCTTTGATCATTTATAGAAGTCTGCCAAAATACAATTTTCCTATTTCCTACTGGAGTTTTTAATTCATCCTGCATATCTATTTCATCATCCAGAACAGTATGGCTTTTAACAGTAATTAAAAAAACTGGATTATTTTATCTTCCTGGTAAGACATGTTCTTCTCAGTGACTGGACCTTGTTTGACATCAAGGCATGTGAGAGGCCCCCAACAAGGAGTTTCCCAGTGATACTGGGTTGCCTTGTCTATCTCTTGTTGACCTATATTCATTAGTCCAATGAATTAGCCTTTGCCACACCTCCTACATATACCAGAAGGCTTAGTCTTCCTATTGTTGCCATTCTGAGAGGAGACATTATTTCTAGGAATTCCTTGTCTACCATCCATTCTTAGAAGTCCTATTCTTCCACAATTAAAACATTTGGCATTTTGGTGTTTCCTCATACCATTAAAAATCACATCTTCTACCCAAGCTCAAGTACTATAGTCAAAGGTTTCAACATTCATTGTGTGGAAGATCCATTCATCTATGGGTGCTGATCTAACCTTTAAAAGCCCAAGGATTTTCTTAAATTCTCAGTTGGTATTTTCAAAAATTAAGGATTCAATTACATTCTAACCTTAGGGTCTGACACTCCTACTTGTACAACTTTAGTTAGTCTTTGTAAGAAGTCACTAAAGGGTTCTCTTTTGCCCTGTTTACCCCTAATATATGACTCAATACTCTTTTCTCATCCCTGAATCCTGTCCCAAGCATTTAAAGCTGCTGTGCTACATAGAGACAAGGTGCATTCAACATAGTGACCTTGTTCCTGAGGATCAGAGTAATGACTTACACCAAGATTTTGATCTTGGGAATTGTGAAATCCTTTTGCTTTCCCTTGTTGCTCTAAAATTGTTTTTTTCTTCTCTCCAATAACACTTCCAAAGAGGCTGAGGTCCATTTTCTATGAGCACTAAGATTAATTGAAGCCAATTGTGTGGGGTGGGGTTGCCTTAGTGCTTACAGCCCATGTTTTCACCATTTATCCAACAAATGGTGAATGTAACCCATAAAAACTTATAGCTTGTTTTATTTCTTTTAGATCAATCATATGTATTGGTTCCTACACATATTCTTTGACTACCTTAGGGTACTTTGTGCCAGATGGTCTTTCTGAGGAAATTACTGAATATGCAGTTGAAACTCTGTGTAAGTTATCATGGGGTCTGGCACATACTGATGAGGCTAAATCCTGTCCTGTACCTTTTGTCCCTGCTCATCAATTTCAATAAATTCCTTAATTTTTTGATTCTTTTTACTAATGCCTTTTTAAAAGTCTGTATCTCCTGTCCAGTGTTCTGTTCTAATGTCCTCACTGAGGATTCCAAGGTATGAAACTTTTCTAGTAAAGATAATGCTTCTTCCTTTGACATAATTTTGACTGTGTGTATATTACCTTCCTGGAGAGATATCTTAATCATTAATCTATCATAACTTTTCAACAGATTCCGATAGCTAAATTCAACAGCACAAATTCCTTCAGATAATTTTTTCAAATTGTTGCTATCCCTGCTATCCCTCTTCATAGTATTGAACCATTTTTAATGAGATAATATTGAAAACAAAACTAATTCTTAGAATCAAATAAGGGGAAGTAGAAGAAAAGTCACATAAGTCTTTCACAATACCTTCCATAGTATAAGCAAAATAATTATTGAATTCCTCGATGTTATCAGTTATTTTTTGTAGTTTAGGCGAGCTTATCTGTCTTAAGGCAATTGCAATGAATTGGAGTAGGTGTAATAATTGTTATCGGCCAGTAGGTGTTGCAGTTGGAGGCATGTGGCCAAAAGACGCTAGCAGCAATGAACAGCATGTGTTGCTTACTTAGGTACTGAAAATATGTTTTGTTTAACAGATTAAGAGCAGTTATTAAGGCAATCAAATGATTCTGAGAGTTGGGGCTCAGGATAAAGAGAAAACCCAAAGTTTTTCATCAGTGCAAGTTGTAGACTATGCAAACCGTGGGAATCACAGGCAGCAGAGTATGGGCCATGTGTAATGACCAGAGATGCAGTGTGTGAGTTGTGAGCCAGGGAGTGCTAAGAAGTAGCCTGCTGTCTGAGTGCTGGCTAGAACCGCAGGCTGGAGAGTCAGTGCCCAATGCACCACATGGTAGGTGGTCTCAAAAAGTGTGGACTGGTTTCCATGTCTGGGCACCAGATGATGACAGAAGTTACAAAGTAATCCCACACTATTTCATATTTACATATAACAAAGGGCTATTTATTTAGGGAAGCCTCAGAGATCACTGTGCTACATCACAATCCTCTACAATAATGGAAAACAGGCACCGAGTCTAGCAGCCAGAAACAAGAGCAGGAAGTAAGATAGCAAGTGCATGCTTTACAGCTGCATTTATAGTATAAGAGACCACACCCAAGAGGGCTGGTATTTTAAAGGCTATTGGCCAAAGCAGCTCCCACAGCAAAAGAAGGGGATTCTGAAGAAGTGATTGTCTGAACAGACTAGGTGGGAGTGGTGGTCAGGTGATGAAAAGAGAAAGCAGTATTGGATTTATTTGTGTTGTTTACTTGTGTTAGAAAGCATAGGTATTAATCTTTAGCTTGTTTTATATCTATGTAACCGTAACTCAAATGCAGTTACTAACTAGTTCTATCAATTCCCAGAGAATTCTAACCCTCCCATCTAGTTCATACCCCCAGAGAGTTGCATCATGGTCTTTTTTGGGGGGCTTTTGAACAAATATAATAGTGATCTTAAGAAAAAATATAGTGAGACAAAAGGAAATATCAGAAAAAAATAATAATAAACTCTTTTAAAATTGGATGTTTTCAGTAAGGATTTGCTTTCAAACACAATGAAATTTGATGTATATTCCAAATGAACCAGATATAAAGAATAGTAAGCCCCATCCTTCTCTGTATCAATCTCTCTACTTCTGTCTCTATCTCTGTCTGTCTTTCTGTCTCTTTCTCTCTACACACACACACACACACACACACACACACACACACACTACATAATTCTAGATAAAACATTGGAAATAAATATGCATTCTTAATCTTTAATAGGACCTGGGCAGTACAACCTGAGAAAACTGAAAAGGCTTTTTCAATCAAGAAATTTAGGAAAAACATAGTCATCAGTGATTTGTGAAGATGAGGCTGAAAGTCTGAGAGACAAAAATATTTTAATGAGCTGTAACAGCACCAGCTAAGAGTGGATACTGAGGAAAAAAGTCACTGCCACAGTGATGACTCAGAGTGTGTATACTTCTTAGTGAAATATTGATTCCACTTTTAAAAAAAGTTTCAACTTCATGAAAATATTGCCGCTCCATGCTCTCATGGATTCTGCTACTATATGATAATAAAGTAAATGCATATAGTAAAATAGCATGTTAATGTTTAACAATGTTCTTTAATCCTTGAATCTAACTTTCTCCCCACTAAAGCACACCCATTAGAGATCAAAACAGGCGCTCCTAAATACAGATTTACCTTTCCATTGTGGGGTTGTTTTTATTCCATTTATTTTATTATCCTGAGAATTTCATGTGTAAGTACTGTATTTACATGATTTTCTCTTCACCTTCTCTCACCTCTCACCTCCTACTCTTTCAATTTCCCTGCATCACTCTTTCAGATTTATAACTCTTTGAATTTTGAACATTAAACAGGGCACAGACAGGCATGCACACATGACACACAAGAAGAGACTCATGTAAATGCACATGTATATATAAATACTATCTTTTAGTGCTGCTTATGTGCGTTTGTATTTAGGGCTGACCCTTTGGAACTGAGTAACGAGTCAGGGTGGGCCAGGGAAGGCTGGGTCTCCTTCTAAACAGCCATTAATTGCTTGTAACTCTTCATCTAGGGATATAGCCTTGTGAGATTTCTCCAATCCAAACTGGAATAACATTTGGATTCATCATTGTGAAAGTCTTGTTTAGGTGATCAGACTTTTAGTATTTCATGAATGTAACTCTCTGCTTCATATATAAAATGCTATTTCATAACAGATGTCCTTTGTCTTTTAAAATATTTAGCTCTCTCTTCTGAAATGTTCCCTGGGCCATATTTGTAGAGATTATTTTATAAATGAGTCAAATGGTGCCTGTCACATCATGCTCAGTGTTCTCTGCATTTTGTTCAATAGTGAATTTTTGTGATGGCTTCCAAAGTCTGCTTTCCTTAATGCAAGCAATTTTCTCAGAGCCGTTTGCTAAATTTTCTGTTATTTCTACATCAAATTCTGTATGACACATCAGAGTTCTAACTGGATGTATCGTTTCATTGGGTGACAGCAAGTTTCTATATCTAAAACTGTCTCTTTTTGTTCTTTTGCAAACAGAGATGTGTGCACTCACTGCCTTGTGTAACTTCTCTCCTTGTAATTATCACTTCCTGATATGTTGTTATTCTTACTCCTCTGAAGCTGCCTTTGACTCAGCCATATCATAAGTTACCAAACCAGATGACTCCTATTTTCTGTATTATTGTCCTATTACTAAGTCTTAAAACAAAAACAAGAATGTAGTAGATGATTTTAAAATATGAATGGCAAAAAATGAGTCAGTGAAATGATTCCTAATGATATTCTACTATAATCGTAGATTAGTGCCTATCCCAGTTGTCATTAGACAAGTTTCACCCAGCAACAAATGGAAACAGATACAAAAGCCCACAGCCAAACCTTAGGTGAAACCCTAGGAACCCTGCAGAGAAGGAGGAAGGATTGTAGGTCTCAGTAGAGTCAAGGGCTCCACAAGAAATCCCACAAAACCAACTAACCTAGGCCCATAGGAACTCACAGGGACTAAACAACAACCAGGGAGTAGTCTGCATGAGACTGACCAAAGCCTTCTTCCTATATGTGAAGTGTGTAACTTTGTCTCCATGTGGGACTTCTATCAGTGAGAGCAGGGGATACCTCACACTCCGTTGCATGTATTTGGTACCCATTCCTCCTTCTAAATTATCTCATCCAGGCTTTGCAGAGAAGGGGATGCCTGCTCTCACTAAAACTTGATATATCATGGCTTGCTGACATCAATGGGAGGCTTACCTATATCTGAACGGAAACAGTGGAGGAGGAGTGGATGGGGCAGGCAGTAGAGGGGTGGGGAGGGTGAGGTTGGAGAAATGGGAAGGAGGGGAAAATTTGCGTAGAAAGTAAAAACAACAAAAGAAAGGACGAGAGTGAAAAGGAGAGAGAGAGAAGGAAAGAGAGAGAGAGAGAGAGAGAGAGAGAGAGAGAGAGAGAAGGAAACAAAGAAAAACATTACATTGTATTGACTTAAAATATCTATCATCATCACTATTTTTATGTATCAACATTTTATATTGTATTGCCTTTTTTCATTACCCTATTCACTAAAGAATACCTTGTATTTGGGTATTTACAGATAACCAGAAGTTCTGCTATAATGGCCTTCTGAGTAAATGTTGTTTAAATCTTTTTGTTTAGATTCTAGTTAATTACCTTCAAAAATATTTGCCAGCTGGGCACTGAGCTCCGAGAGACAGAATTCTCTACTACCCACTAGTTTTTTAGTTCAATTTCTGTACCACCAATATTTTTCATTTTGTATGTATTTTGTTAATGGGTTTGTTGAATTCAGTCTGCAATTGTTACTATTTTACATGATAATTTTAAACATTTTATATTTGTATAATTAAATTTATTTTTAAAGATTTAAATTTTTTGTTTGTTTTTTTCTTCTTTTTTTTATTAAGAAAAGGAAAAAAAGTTTCCCCCTCCTCCCAGCCTCCCATTTGCCTCCCCCTCCACCCACACTTCTCCCCTTCCCCCAACTCCTCTCCCCCTCCTCTCCAGTCCAAAGAGCAGTCAGGGTTCCCTGCCCTGTGGAAAGTCCAAGGTCCTCCCCGCTCAGCCCATGTCTAGGAAGGTGAACATCCAAACTGGCTAGGCTCCCACAAAGCCAGAACATGAAGTAGGATAAAAATCCCGTGCTTCTCATCAGCCCTCGTTGTTCGCCATGTTCAGAGAGTCCGGTTTTATCCCATGCTTTTTCAGTCACAGTCCAGCTGGCCTTGGTGAGCTCCCAATAGATCAGCCCCACTGTCTCAGTGGGTGGGTGCACCCCTCGTGGTCCTAACTTCCTTGCTCATGTTCTCCCTCCTTCCGCTCCTCATTGGGACCTTGGGAGCTCAGTCCAGTGCTCCAGTGTGGGTCTCTGTCTCTATCTCCATCCATCACCAGATGAAGGTTCTATGGTGATATGCAAGATATTCGTCAGTATTGCTATAGAATAAGGTCATTTCAGGTTCCCTATCCTCAGCTGCCCAAGGAACTAACTAGGGACATCGCCTTAGGCTCCTGGGAGCCACTCTAGGTTCAAGTCTCTTGCCAACCCTAAGGTGGCTCCCTTAACTAAGAATTCCACTTCCTTGTTCCCCTATCCAACCTTCTTTTGTCCCAATCATCCTGTTTCCCCAAGTTCCCCCCATCCTCCCCTGCTCACTTTTCTCTCCCCATCTCCCCTTACCCCCATCCCACCCACCCCCAAGATCCCAATTTTCTCCACAGCAATTTTGTCTACTTCCCATAGCCAAGAGGATAACTATATGTTTTTCCTGGGGTTCACCTTCTTATTTAGCTTCTTTAGGATCACCAATTGTAGACTCCGTGACCCTTATTTATAGCTAGAAACCAATTATGAGTGAATACATCCCATGTTCCTCTTTTTGGGTCTGGTTTACCTCACTCAGGATAGTGTTTTCTATTTCCATCCATTTGCATGCAAAATTCGAGAAGTCATTGTTTTTTAACACAGTGTAGTACTCTAATGTGTATATATTCCACACTTTCTTCATCCATTCTTCCATTGAAGGACATCTAGGTAGTTTCCAAGTTCTGGCTATTACAAATATTACTGCTATGAACATAGTTGAACAAATGCTTTTGTCATATGATAGGGCATCTCTTGGGTATATTCCCAAGAGTGGTATTGCTGGGTCCATGGGTA
>NC_022025.1:1988952-1989613 GCF_000317375.1 Microtus ochrogaster
TTTCTTAGGTCCATTTGCTTGATAAGCCTTTTCCCAGCCCTTTACTCTGAGTAGGTGCCTGTCTTTGTGGTTGAGGTGTGAATCTTGTAAACAGCAGAATGTTGGATCCTGTTTTTGTATCCAATCTCTTAGTCTGTGCCTTTTCATAGGTGAGTTGAGCCTATTAATATTAAGTGATATCAATGACCAATGGTAGTTAACTCCGGTCACATTTTAGTAGTGGAGTTTGTGTGTTTCCCTTCTTTGAGTTGTGTTGGTGAAGGGTCTCTAGATGTCTGAGTTATTGTGGTCATTGTAGGACTCCTTGGTTAGTGATTTTCCTTCTATTACTTTCTATAAGGCTGGATTTGTGGCTATGTATTGTTTAATTTTTTTTTATCCTGGAAAATTTTGTTTTCTCCATTTATAGTGAACGAAAGCTTGGCTGTTTATAGTAGTCTGGGCTTGCATCCATGGTCTCTTAGTTTTTGCAGTACATCTATCCAGAACCTTCTGGCTTTCATTGTTTCCATAGAGAGAAGTCAGGTGTAAGTCTGATCGGTTTACCTTTATAAGTAACTTGGCCTTTTTCCTTTGCGCCTTTTAATATTCTTTCTTTATTCTGTATGCTTTGTGTTTTGATTATTATATGGCGAGGGGATTTTTTTGATCCAGCCTATTC
>NC_022025.1:1989985-2021927 GCF_000317375.1 Microtus ochrogaster
TGAACTGTTTCCATTATCTGTTTGATTGTTTTTCCTTGGTTTCCTAGGGTATCATTCCTTGATTTATTCAATTTTTCAAACTTTCTGTTATACTTCTCATCCATTTCTATAAGGGCATTTTTTACATGCTGTTTAAGAGCATCAATCACTTTCATAAAGTCAATTTTTTCTATTTCTTCTTGATTAAAGTGTTCCTGTCCTCCTTTTGTGAGGTCGCTGGGTTCTGGTGATTTCATGTTGTTCTTCAGATTGTTGGGTGAATTCTTGCATTGGCGCCTGTCCATCTCTTCCTCCGAATGCTTCCCTATGTATCTTCTTTTACAGGAACAGGTCTTCTTGCCTATTGATGTACCTTCCCAGTGATGGCACTCCCCAATGATGGTTCTCCTGGTGCTCGAGTGATGTCTCTCCTGGTGCCGAGATCAGATCTCTGTGCTGGTTGGGTAGCTCATAAACAAAGTGTCTACCTTGCGTGCTGCAGACAGGCTATTGAAACAAAGGAGCTCCTGTCAGCTAGGTTGCCCTTGGGATTCGGCCCCAGAGTCCCAAGAGGTAAGGGAAGCAGAAAGGGGGGAGGGTTCTGGATACAAGCTGGGTGGAGTAGGAAGAGAGAGGCAGTATGCTGGGAGTATAGGCCCAGCAGGAAGCCCAGAAAGTATAGGGAGGATGAGGAAAGTCTGAGTTCCCTGTCCTGGGCTGCTGCCACGAGTCCCAAACTCACCCCAATGATGATTCTCCTGGTGCCGAGATCATATCTCTGTGCTGGTTAGGTAGCTCGTAAACAAAGTGCCTACCTTGCTTGCTGTAGGCAGGCTATTGAAACAGAGGAGCTTCCACCTGCTAGGTTGCTCTGGGGATTTGGTCCCAGTGCCCCAAGAGGGAAGGGAGACAGAAAGCAGATTTAAAATTTTTAAGTCTAGATTACTTTGCTATTTTTCTCTTCTTCCTTACCCATGTGTCTTATTTTCATGGCAAGGAAATAAAGGTGCAATAGAAGAATGGTCTACTAATCCTGCTATTTTCACTTTCTGTCATTTGTGTGTGTGTGTGTGTGTCAAGCATACAAAATTCTCATGAATGAACTCAAGAGTTAATCCTTTTTCCATTCGCTAACTAATTCTTAAAACCAAGGAAGTCTCTTGATTTTTAATCTATTGCATGATTTTCAATGACCTCTAAAAATGAGTTGGTACACTTTACATATTGTATTTTACTTTTGGCTTTTCTGTAGCAAGAAAAAAAAAATTGGCATCCATAAAGAAGATAACATGCTATTTTAAACTCCTAAATTCTCAGTTATCACTTTATGTGTACTGCATATATTATTAAATGAATGTAAAAATCAAAATTTATTAATTAGAACCATTTAGAGAAATGCTGGAATATTGTAACTGAAGTTATATGTTAGTTACTAATTTTAAGACTTGTACAAAAATTTAATCTAAGGATTTCAAGAAAGTAGCCCAAAGAAAACATACTACAGGCTTACTTTAATGTAATTGTTCAATTAAGCAATAATTCCACTGTCATCCCTTTCAAAACTTTTCTTTTCATTAACAATTATTTTAGAAATGATAATCTGCCTTCAAGAAGTAAAAAGAAAGAAGTAAAATAAGGTTACTCTTTGATGTGGGAGTCCCCTCAGTGTGCTGTGATTACCACTGATGAATAAAAAAAAACTGCCTATAGCTAGGCAGAACTTAGGAAGGCAGGGAAAGTGAGGGTAAATGCTCAGAGAAAGAAGGGCAGAGTCAGAGAGAAGCCATGGAGCCACTGCCAGAGTCAAACATGCTACAACTTTGCTGGCAAGCCACCACTAACCCATGGCGATACACAGATTAATAGAAATGTATTAAATTAATATGTAAGACTTATCCAGTAAAAAATTAGAGCTAATGGGCCCAGCAGTGGTTTAATTAATACAGTTTTGTGTGATTATTTTGGGTCTAAGCAAGCTGGGCAGCAGGAAGCAAACATTGATGGAGGAAGGTCATTGGTTAATTAAATAAAGAAGCTGCTTGCCCTGATAGGTTAAAACATAGGTGGGGGGAGTAAACAGAACAGAATGCTGGAAGGAAGAGGAAGTGAGGTCAGACTCGACAGCTCTCCTCTTGGGGGCAGACACCTCAGAGAGACACGATGCTCCACTCTTGCGGGCAGAGGCGAGAGCTCTGCTCTCTGAGGCACACACAATGAAGCTCCGACCCAGGATGGACATAGGCTAGAATCTTCCCGGTAAGCGCACCGTGGGGTGCAACACAGATGATTAGAAATGGGCTAAATTATTATGTGAAAATTAGCCTAGAAGAGGCTAGATAGAAATGGGCCAAGCAGTGCTTAAAAGAATACAGTGTCCGTGTAATTATTTCGGGGCATAAGCTAGCCAAGCAGCTGGGGTGATGGGGACGCAGCCCCGCTGCACCTATTACTACAAAACATCCCTTCTCCAACAAACTGGTGTCCAATGTGGGGCAACTAAAATTCACTTAAAACCCAAGAGAATTTAAAAAAAATTCCTGCTTCATGGAAAAGTCTGCTGGATACTATGGGACTCTAGGCTAAAGATGGATGCCCCAATGGGAAAAAAAAAAAAAAACCTTTGGTTGTCTATCAATCAGTAATATGTCTCTGTCAATTCTAAAGTTTCGAAAGTTGCTTACAATGTACTTCCTGTTACTTAGGTAATAGTATATCCTTCTGGAGTCTTTGATGGAGTTAAAAAGTTTATAGATATAGCTACAGTTTTTCTTAGTTATGATAAAAGATAAAGTAGATATAAATATTGTAACTGTAGTTCTTGTTTAATTCCTGTTTTGTTTTATGTAATTTTACTATGTTAAATTAAAACCTTCCTTTGTATTTAAGCAGAAAAGGGAAGGTGATGTGGGAGTTCCCTCTGTGTGCTGTGATTACCATTAATGAATAAAAAAATTCTGATTTGGACCTATAACAAGGCAGAACTTTGGTAGGCAGGGAAAGTTAGGCTAAATGCTGGAAAACAGAAGGGCAGAGTCAGAGAAAATCATGGAGCTGCCGCCAGAGTCAGACTTGCCAAAAATTTGTCCGTAAGCCACTGTCACACGGTGATACACAGATTAATAAAAATGGGTTAAATTAATATGTAAGAGTTAACTAATAAAAAATCTAGAGCTAATGGGCCAACCAATGATTTAATTAATACAGTCTCTATGTTATTACTTCTGGTCTAGGCTAGCCAGGTGGCCAGGAACAAACAAGTGCCCCTTCTGCAACAACCCATTGATAATACCCTTAGGCACACAGAAAATTCTATGACCCTTAAAAACATCCAAATGTTTTTACACCATTGGCAGAAGGTGCCTTGCTCCAGGAGTGAGTGCTCATGCCAGGAACCATGACCCACAAAGTGCAATGCCTTCCAGCCTTAAGTGGAATAGAGAGAAAGGATTTAACAATTAATTATAGTCTGTTATGGGGTAGAATACTAAAACACAGCACCACAGATTGTTTTTGGCAGACCTTTAATCCTGTTATCCTCTTCATGAATAGAAAAAGCACCTTTTGTCTAAATATTCACTTTATAACACCACACATAACTTTCTTCTTAGCTACACAATTTTAATGGGAGGAATAAATTCTTTATTTTCCATTTTCTGTGATCTTGTTAGAAATACCATGCTACAACACTGACAGAGGCAAAATATACCATACTTTCAGCAATTTTGAATCCATAAATATATACTGTCATGAATACTTTCATAGAACGAATTTGTAATTTTGATACTTAGCAACTTTTGCTATAAATTTATAAAGTTCATGCATTGATTGAAAATTAAAGATAAAAACTTACTATATAAGAACTCAATTTTAAGGGGGCAATTTAGAAGTATAAACAATAGAAAAAAAGAAAACATTAGCTTCATGTTAAAACAGCTTCTTGAAACTAGATTTTAGTGTTTAAACATCAGGAAAAGAAGTTTCTAGTTTTCCAGGTTAATTCTTTCTTAAAACATAGATCTATAGTATATAACTCTTGTTGGTCTGATCCTTTTACTCTTCGAAATGTTTCCTTTTGCAATTAATAAAAAGAGGACTAGCAATATTTAAATAACCTTCAAGAACAATTTTGTGTGTGTGTTGCTCTTTATCAGTGCAGAAATAACCTCTAAGGGACAAAGAGTGAAAATTCCAGTATTATCTGAAGGTTCCTCTTTCACTCAGTGACTCTAGAACACGTGGTGGTTGGCTTTGCATGACTCCACACTTTCCATAAATATATGGAAAATTTATATTGAAGACAATGAAGAGTGTGAATATAAGACACCCTGCCCTAAAGTAAGATAGTTTGAAATCAAGTATGTTGGAGAATATACTGATAGAATTATGGATAATTCTTCAATAATTTGTTTTTACCTTTTAACAAAATTTGTTAAGAAGATTTCATAATTCTAAGTAATAGCTGAGAATTGGAAAATATTTTAGGAGATCTAAATTCATCTCTTTTAAAACATACAGCTTACAAGATTTCTGAGATGTTGAAAGGAAGTGATAAATTTTTAATGGAAGATCATGACCACTGGTAAATGGTAAATAAAAGTGAAAAAATTCAAGCAACTTCGCTCCTACCTTTGAAGCCTCAATCAAATTAGTTTTCCTCCGTGTAGAACTTAGAAGTCAAACTACATTGTAAGAAATGTAATATAATTGGCATTTCTGTTTTTTTTTAAACTGTAAATGGCAAGTCTATCATAGCAATTAAATTGATTTCCTACGTACATAGATCTATTTTGCAAAGATCATACAATAGGATAGAACACTATTCAATATACTTTTGGCTGAATGGCTATAAATAAAAAATATATTTAGGTAATGGGATTTTAGGGAGTTAATTACTGTCAGCTAGTAAAATAAATTCATATTTAGAGTAAAAAATCCAAATTTATAATCATGATTCTGCACATAAATATTGCCTCAAAATTCTTCTCAAATGAATAGATTTTCATAACATTAAACACTGTTACTGTGGATTATTTTGTCTACATGACCAATAGTTAAGTGCAAAAGTAATTTATTGTTCATTCCTGTACATTAAACTTAAGTGATTTAAAGAATGATACTTCTAAATGATGCTTTTATCTATCAGTTGGTAACTCTAGTCAAAATAAGTCAAAATAAAAAATTAAATGCCCAAGTATAATCTTAACTAACTGAGTATACTGAGACATAAATATGCACAGACCTTTAAAAAGCTCAATGATGTTATCAATGAAGTATTCATGCAGAACTGGAGGAGAAAGACAGAAATGGTCAGTTTTCAGACATTTCAGAATTCATTTATAAATCGTGTGCATAAGTTTTATATTTGTGAAAAAAAGAAGTATAGAATTTGAGCAGCAATTAATTCAATGTTTTTCTAAGGTAAATATTTTAAATCATGAAACAAAAATGAATTATTGCATGAGTACATTTCATGTCCATATCAGGATAAGGGCACCAGGGATAAATTGCATCCATAATGAAGAGCACTAATAACAGAAAATATATAAACAGGTGCTTTCTTACATTGATACATGAAAGTTTGCATTTATCTACTCCTCTATCCATAATAACAATAAAAATGTGTGAAAATCAAGAGTTTTAAAGTGTGTTTTGAAGCAAATGCAGATGTGAACAATGTAAATTCTTGACTCACTTTGTCTTAGTCTAAAATGCTTACCACGATATGTGCTTATAGATTCCACTGAAGAAATATAAGGGGTTTCAGTCAAAGATACTACTCAATAGAATTTATATGACAAATGTCACTTGCATTTTACATTGTAATACCTGAAAATTATTATTATCAAAACACTTCTGTCTTAAGTGAGTTTAGAGAATCTTCCTTTTTAGAATATCAATAAAAATGAATATAGGACACATTAGTGATATCTTTAGAGTGGAAAAATGTTCTTTCTATGTTGTGTTCCTAAGATGGTAAAGTAACCCAACCAGACAGCAATAAGCCACTTCAAACATCCTAGAAAGAGGTCATTAAACTTCAGCAGAAAACTCAGCTACTTAAAGATTATGAATTCAAAAGTTATGACAGAGGGAGGGAAATGCATTACCCAAAAGGAGGATATGTTTATTTATTACAGAATGCTTAAAATAAACCTGTAACATTTTAGAATCTAAGAAAACAATAGCAGAATGAGAATTAAACTATGTTGCTTATTTTGAATATCTTTCTTATATTTTCCATTCTTTTAGTGTTAAAATTCAATTTTCTCAGATTAAAAATCTGAAACTTGTTGGAGGCGTCTGCTTGTTGTTCCCAGCTGCCCAGCCCCAAAATAATCATGCAGAAACTGTATTAGTTAATTAAATCACTGCTTAGCCCATTAACTCAAGCTTTTTATTGGCTAACTCTTACATATTAATTTAACCCATTTCTACTAATCTGTGTATCGCCATGAGGCTATAGCTTACCAGAAAAAGTTCCAAAGGGCATCTGTCTCTGGCGGGGTTCCATGCCTTCTCCCTGACTTCACCTCCTTTCTCACAGCATTCAGCTTAGTTTTCTACCTAGCTCTGCTCCCCCTGCTATAGGTCCAAAGCAGTCTCTTTATTAATTAATGGTAACCACAGCTTACAGAGATAAATCCCACATCAGAAACTCGCTTTCCTAGCTGCATTTTAACTAAGTTTTGAACATGTGGCCTCGAATTAGCTTATCAGAAAGGCCACAGAAAGTACTAGAAAGAAAACTCCTAATGAAGTTCTCTTTGAGACACTCCCTATTGCTAACAGATGTCCTTCCAAGGACACCGTGTCATGACCACGAGCTACAGTTTATATGATCGAGAACATAGTCCATGAAAACCCAGTGAGGTCTGACTTTGCTTTGAGAATTTGGAGAACAGCAGAAATGATGCATTTACAGAAATGTAGAAGAAATGAAGTCTGAGGAAGGGTGACAGTGGGGAATGCTGTGAACTGGAATTGGAAAGATGTGGGTGTAGGTACGTGCATGCTGAATACATACTTACAAACATGAAAGAGAAGGGTAAACACCACACTCTGCTCACTGTATAAAATTCTTCGACTCAGTCTAACAATGAAGGCTGTTTATGTTGCGTTTTTAAACACAAGTAATAGAGTTTTAAAAACAGTTTTTTTAAAAAAAATTAAAAAGGCAAATTACCACGTAGAATAAAATTTTTGCTTGAGTTTTAAAGTTATAGCAGGAATTCTTAAGGACAAGTTTTGTAAACAGTTTAGGAATTTTCCAAAATATCGTGTTGGTGTGAATTTACTGTTATTATCTCCTGCAATTAGATACATTTTAGTAGAAAAAGTTTGAAAGCAATGCCATTGTGAAGTTACATACCTACTTAAACCATCGTGGCTTAGTAAAAAAAAAGTCCAGACTGCAAAGTTACTCTTTTCTTGATCCCAAAATCACTCTGCTTTTTTTATTGTTATGTTACTTAAATGTTCAATAGTTTGATGATCTCTAAAATTCCAAGTTTAGATCTCTAAAATACTATGCAGTTACTACAGATCTTAATTGGCATCTCTATAGCATAATCTTAAAATACTTCCCAGAACTACAGGCTATAACTTTTCACTCCTTTAAAAGGTGAGTATATATTTTAATCACTGTTTTTTGTAATGCAGTTTGTTTAGCTCAAGTGTTGGAGAAGTATAAATGCTTAAAGTGATAGTTTACTATAACAATGAAAATAAGAATTGTTTATGAAGAATCCTTTCATGTCCACTGATGGAGATGAGACTTTGAGTGTGTGTTCACCCTCCTGAGTGTTCCCTATCTCACCCAACACCTGGAGATATAAAAGCAGATAAAAATAAATCGGCTTGTATCCTTCACCTGTGGGAATTGACTTAAGATATTGGATTTGAAGATAGCTGGTGAAAGAAAATTAGGGTGCTAATATAAAAATACTCAACACTCCAGAATAAACAAGGACACATGCATTTGGATATAAGGTGGTCATCTGAAACTGGGTCTTAGGAGAGACTGATACAAAAATAAAAGCCATAAGAACAAATATTTGGTGTAAAAAAGAGGTCACAACCACAAATGCAAATAAAATTTAATGACAAGACAGTTGTGTCAAATATTTCAGCAATATATGAAATATTTGAAGAACTATGAATAACAGGGATATTGGCTAAAATGATTGGTAATTTTTCATAGTTAATATGCAGCAAATGAAAGAACTGTCAAATAATTTATCAATAAAGAGATAACACTGGGTAGATACTGACACTCAGTTCTGTGTGTATGAGGCTCATACAATATCTTTACTATGCAGCTGACAACAGCAGTCAGGGAACAATGTAAGATTTACTGATTAGTGACTACATTGCATAAACATTCAACTTCTGCCACTTTTTCCAAATATTAGCATATCTTGGGTCTCCCTTTATCTTCCTTCACCATCATCTATAATGGAGAAAAACATAATCTCTGTCTCACAGCACATAAAAGAAACTGACCTGACAGGTATTGAAGTACTAAACTTCAAGTATAAGGTCATACTTTATATTCATATTGTTATTAAAAATCAATAAAACACTGTTTATAAGTTTTATTTTTATGCATTTCTACATCACTTTGAAAGCTTTAAAATATTATACATTTTATACTACACTCAATTCTTTTCCTCAGCTATCAGACTGAGGGAGATGTATAGCAGAGGTGATATAAACATATCATATTGCCATATCATTAGCTCTTTTGAGTTTTAACTGAAGCATAATAGACATAAGAATAGTTACAAGATAAAACACATTATGAAATGTGTAGTCATTATTTTAATTGCATATGCAATTTAAGCCTTACTTAAATATAAACTTAAGTAGTGTTTATATTATATTTATATTATAGTTCTTTACTATAAAAATATAAAAACTACCTGATGCCCAATTCCTTAACTTTCAGCAGGTAGTCCTCTATCATTGGCAAAACACAAGTTATTGACTCGTACCACCTATCTGCATGCCTATCTCCTCATCCTCCATTCCATTGCTATTATTAATTCCAGAAATATATTAAAGAGGAGTGGTGAGAGGACACATCTTTGCAACACTTCTATGATTGTCTTAAACCAATCACTTAGTTCTCTACAGACTTTGGCTGATGCAAAGGTCTCTTTACAGGCATTTTCTAGTATTCTTATAGTTTTCTCTGGGTACTTATAGAACCTCATTGTGTCCCAAAGTTGAAATGAGCTGCAGGCCATGGTAAATAGAGTGGTGGAAGTCAGTGAAAACCTTGGTGTGAAAGTCAACATTGAGAAGACTTAGATAGAACACTTGGTAATGGCGCACAAGGACTTTACCATTGTAATAAGGAATCAGAACCTCATGCAAACAGTCAACTTTGTCTATCTGAGAGGAAACCTCAGCTCAAAGGACAGGACTATTTCAGACATCAAGATATTGAAAGTATTAGTGAGGGCTGCATTTCAAGTGCTAGGAAAGGTTTGGTCAGCAAGAGACATAACGACAACAGAATTACAAGTATACGAGACAGTTGTCTTGAGCTGTCTGCTTTACAACTCTGAAACCTGGACAATGAAATGCACCTCAGAACAGCCGCTGAATGTGGTTTTGGGTGGCATGTCTCAGGAGGATTCTAGGCATCACATGAAGAGACAGGTTATGCAATGATGACATTAAGAAACGTCTCCATCTGCAGAAGGAAGTGAACCATAGGATACAGTATCACCTCTTAAGATACTTGGGCCATGTTACGAGAATGAATGACAGCAGATACCCAAAGATAGCACTGCTTGGAGGAGTGCATGAGATAAGTTGAAGAGGAAGGCCCAGAAAACACTGGATAGACAGCATAAAGGAAGACTGTGGAACGCTGTGTATGACAACAACACAAGCATCTAGGACTGCCCAGGATAGGAACAACTGGAGAATTGCCATAATTGGGCTGCCTGTGCATGCATAAGCATTAGCCAGGGCATGAATGAATGAATGAACAAATGAATGAATGTTCACTCCCTAATAGGAGACACCAGCTTAAATTCTAGTTCTTATTTTCTGCTCAGAAGTGAAACATAATGTTTATTTACTGAGCTCATACAGATAATTGTCTTATACTTAAATTGACTGGCATTCTGGGGAAGGCATCTGATATCTGATGCTGAACTATTCTAACAGCCCAATTTAAAAAGAATTCCTTATACCCACAGATAAGTGTAGTCTTTATCCCTCGCCAAAGAAACTTCTCTTTGCAATAGATGGAGATCATTACAGAAAGCCACAACCAATCAAAATGCAGAATGGATACATCTACATAATGTTCCTCCACCTAAGGCTCAGAGGATGTTGTGGAGTAGAGTGGAAAGATTGTAAGACAGAAGCTTGCTGTGAGATTGTGTCTCCTAAAAATGTCAGAAGCTACACCCTTATATTCTCACCTACAAGACTGTCCCAATATGAGTTGAACAAGCACAAGCAATGGAAATGCCAAAGTGAATAGGAAATCTATGATGCCTCAGTCCTATACAAAGTATTAGTCAGTTGAAGAAAACTGGTAGCTGGACAGGTGGTCTTCCCCATAGAAGAATACACCAATGAGTTGTTCAGAGCCAAAATCTCAGTCCTAAAAATGTACACACAAGTAACATTATACAGACTGAGCAGGCTATATTTAGGAGTATGTATGCATATGCACACATATATGCATATATTTGAAAACAATTAGTGAGTAAACAGGCTGTGAATTTGAAGAAGAACAGAAAGGAACATATGTGAGGGTTTGGAGGGAGGAAAGGGAAGAGAAGGAGGGGATTACATTATAATCTCACAAATAAAAACATTTAAATCTGAAATTTCTGTTTCTAGAAGACACAAAGCATGCAATTGATGTAACAGTCTATGGAAAAACTAGTGAATGGTGCCCAGATGGGTACCATTGTTAATGACCTGCTTAAGTAAAGAAGCAGACACACACACACACACACACACACACACACACACACACACACACAAATGTGATGAGCTTAAGCAACAATTGAATGTGTCTAGTAATCCTTTGGAAAGTATAATCAGAATTCTGGTATTGAAAACTTACAGCATCAAATCATCTCTTGAAAGCAATTTCACTGTATAACCGACAGAACATTCTTCATGGAGGTATAAATGGCCCAAGATAAGACAAAGTCTTATGTATTAAAGGGTAATTGGCCAAAAGTGGATAAATAACTATCATTTTCAAGATTGGTAACATAGTAAAATACTCTCAAAAAGTGAGAATAGCCACCGGGAAAAAAAGAGCAGAAACAGCAGCATTGTTTGCCTTTTTTTCTCAGCACAAAGGAGTTGTTTTAAATATGTTTTATACCATATTCAGATAATCATCTCAATTCACCCATTCATCAGAATTGGCAGATTTTTACGACAAACTGCTGTATGGATGGCACTAGTCAAAGGAGTCTATGTCTGATACTAGGGAGCAATGGGTGATGAAACAGTTGTTCGAATGACTGCTCTGCCTACTCCCTGGATGCCTGCCACACCCCTCTGCATTCTGAAAGCTGGCAGGTTGGTTACTGGTCTCAGTGTACACTGAATGGGTTTAAAATCAAGATAAAATGTTAAGAATTCTTGCTCCTCAGGCAAAGGAAAACCAATTTATCCACCCCAGACATAGATTGGTAGATTTTTAGCAAGAAATGTTTAAATTTTGGAAGAGCTACCTATATTTCATGAATTACCTAATCCTAGGGAGTTATACCAAAAGCTTGCTCCTGTGTAAAAGGAGTATATGGCTATATTCATATTATGACAGCTTCTAATATACTTCTAGAAACAAACGAGAAGAAACTGCATAAAATGGCATTAGAAAAAAAGCTTAAAGTACATTATATCAAACATACATATGTATTCTACAAACCTTGAAAATCTGGAAGACTTTGGTGATAGCATGAAAAAATATTGTCTCATAAACAGATATATACTGCTAAGCCTTAATGCCTAGAAACGTTATGTCACTCTATTGAGAACACATTCAATAGTAAATGTGAAGGCTATGAGTGTCCACCAATAAAAAAAAAACTCTTCAGGCCTTGTTCAAAAGTTCAAAAATTGTTATTTCACATTGACATTTTAAATTTTCCTTTTATTTAAATCTTGCTATAAAAGAAAGTTTTTTTTTTCAATTGATCCTCACAATGCCTCTCTAAATCATGCCATAAACACTTTCCCCAAAGGTTCTCTATGGTCTATCAAAAACATATCAAGTCAATCTCTCAGAGTTCAGCTTAAGAAGTCTCCTATGCTTTGTTCAGCTTTTTTTTTCTAAATTTTGCCAATGGAAATTTATGGGCATAAATTAGACCACGACAGTAAATACAGCATGATAATAAATTTATTCAACTTCCAAAGTTTTAAAACTCTTATTTGCATAGCCTTACCCAGTATATTATGTAAGATAAATAATCTATAGAATACTGGTCTTCCAAAACGAGTAGCAATAAAGCATTGGAATATTACAGTATTAATGAAATACATAAAGAATCTAAGTGATAAACATGCAAATATTTGATAAAAGAAATAGAGAAAGCCTATTCTATGTTCATAGTTGATGGGGATATAAAGTAGCGTAGGCCATTTTAGAAAACAATTTTGAAGTTCATCAAAGATTCACTGTAGGTTTAACATAGAATCTACTCTGATATACTCAAAAGAGTTATGAAATGAAGTATTAAATGAGCCTTATAAACCTGAAAAGTATTTTAATTTTGCTATTATTAAAATGTTAATGATGGAAAAGTAACTGATAATGTTGTTTTCTTATACTCTTAGTACTTAGTATTCTATATGTTGGATCTATTAGTTACTGACATAAAGGTCAAAGTCTCCACTTTCAGGAAAGAATGGTCGCATGTATGTTGTTAATTTATATACTTTTCTCTAAGACACATGTTTATGTGAGAACATAAAGTGTCCTTGAACATCTTTTCCATATGTACTCACCTATTATCTGCCATACTTTGTTCTCAAATTCACATTGAAAATCAAGTAGCTATTCCAAGTTTCTTGTGGTCTTGTTAGTACTGTATATTTTCAACCTAATTTTGTTCTTACACACCTGAAATCTCCACATTAAAGGGTATTCATATAAACAATATGTATTAGTACCTTTTATTTTCAATTCATAAGAGACTACTGTAAACTTTAAAATCTGAGGTATTACATCTAAATATAAGAACAATTAAGGCACATGGTAATGGGGAAATTACATAATTAAATTTTAATTTCAAAAATTAGCATAAAACTGTGGTTTAGACTATTCGATTTAATATGACTGTTGAAACGGTAGATCAGGGCCTGGAAAGATGGCTCAGAGGCTAAGATCATCGAGTGCTTTTCCAAAGGCCTTAGGTTCAATTCTCACATCCACACAACTGTCTGTAATCCAGTTCCAGATGATTGGTCTCCCTCTTCTGGTCCTTGTTGGTCCATGCAACACAAACATACATACAGACAAAATACCCACAACCACATGAAAAAGAAGAGAAATGGTTAAATCAGTATCTGTCATTTTATGTTTGCTACTGTTTATATTGGAGTTCTTCACTACTAATAATAAAATTTAACATCTCTTTTCTGTTAGTTCAAACATATGTGTCATTATTTCAAAAACTACTTATGATGTTTTAGTTGTGAAGATCATTATGTTTTACTAATGATAAGCCTTAAAATTTTCTAGTCAGTGACAGACTTATAGTGACAGCTAACAGAGGTGACGGACATAGGCCTTAATGTGATGACTTCTAATCTGGTTAGGTTTTGGATTTATTTAACAGTTACTATTTTAGGTGTTCCAAACTCTAATCTAATTTGAGAACTTCATAAGTACTATTCGTCAAAGAGATTCTGCATATTAGAGTATTATCAGCTATAGCAAACTGCTGATTGAAAGTTCTGTTAGCTTGATGTGGGGCATAGAAGACTTTTCATAATCTCAGAGTCAAATCTAATTCATTTGGTAAGCTTGTGTCTCTTCTTTATAGCCTTCAAAAATATTTGTCAAGTGATGCAACTCTTCCTCATTTGGACTACTTGTTTAAGACAGGAATGCTGAAGGAATTATGGCAACTGTTTAGTATATTCTATCAAGATTTTCATCTGACTGCCAGAGGCACGAGATTTTTTCTTTATTGCACAAAAAGCATAAATTGTTAGAGATAAGGTTTCCCAAGATGAAACCCACATACTCTTGACTGCTCCATATTCAAGCTCCACAAATTCTTCAAAATTAGCAAACCTATGTTCCTCCCTGTCTGTTACTCCACAGGCTCTAGTTCCAAATAAATGGTTGCCTTTGAGGACTTCATGTTCCAGTCATTCTGCACTGAGAGTGGCAGCTCACCAGACATCAGAGTACTGATGTGTGGGTTAGGGTTAGGGTTAGGGTTAGGGTTAGGGTTAGGGTTAGGGTTAGGGTTAGGGTTAGGGTTAGGGTTAGGGTTAGGGTTAGACATTTCTCTTCAGTTGTTTCTCATAAAGTTAGAGAGACAAACAAGAAACCACTGAAAACTTTTAGCTAAATGTGAAAGTAGAGTTTTGATTCTAGTTTTGCTTTTTGATTCCATTCATGGTTGAAAATATTACCTGTCTTTATAATGAAGATAAAAACAGCCATCATATGTGTCAATCATTTTCAGTTATTTTGTGCCCACAGAGCCAGATATATTTATTTTCCTTTCCTGTTTTCTGTTGGTTCCATGCAACAAGATTTCAGGCCAAGAAGGTATTATAAATTAGAATGTCAGAGGAGTTAGAAATTGCTTGTCACTCATTCCTAAGCTTCTACAGCACATATTCCTTCCCTTTTAGACATAGTACCACTCTTTCCAAATAACTAAAGCCCAAATGGAGACTGGAAGTCAGCATCTCCTTAATGAACGTAGACATACAAAAGAAAAATTAAAGGAAAATATTATATCTTTCAATGAACCAGGTGAAGTACAGCACGGTGTCTTGTGTCATCCTTGTCTCCCTCTTTTGTCTCCCAGATTCTTTCTCATCCAAGACTTTCTATCTATTCCATGATAACTAGGGAAAAATAGCAATAAACATTATGAAGAGCAAAATTATTTCGATTTTAAATTATAAAGATGGTCAAACAAAATTGCTAATATTAATCCCATTTAAGATAGTTATTTTAATCGAGATTGATGGGAAAGGACTCAACATCCATCACTGCAGTAAGTTTCACACACCACCTACTCCAACCATAAAAGAGCTTCACAAGTGAAGCATTTTCTCTTTCCTCAAAGAATGTAGAGTTCATTTTCTATAATGCTTTCATGTCCTCATTTCTCTCCATCTGGATGATACAGCTCATTGACATTCAAGTATAATAAAGAAATACTAAAATCTGATGGTGAATTTTAAAGTGTAAGGACTCCTGTGAAAAGAGAGAGTTTTCCAATACTACTATTCACTGATACTAATGTCAATATGTTAGAAGGATGAAAATACAAACAACAGATTACACAGTCAGTAAGTATGGTGACTGATACTAATGTCAATATGTTAGAAGGATGAAAATACAAACAACAGATTACACAGTCAGTAAGTATGGTGTCTCCCATACAACCACCAGATTACACAGTCAGTAACTATGGTGTCTCCCGTACAACCACCAGATTACACAGTCAGTAACTATGGTGTCTCCCATACAAACACCAGATCACACAGTAAGTAAGTATGGTGTCTCCCATACCAACACCAGATCACACAGACAGTAACTATGGTGTCTCCCATGCAAACACCAGATTAAACAGACAGTAACTATGGTGTCTCCGATATAACACCAGATTAAACAGACAGTAACTATGGTGTCTCCCATACAAACACCAGATTACACAGACAGTAACTATGGTGCCTCCCATACTAACACCAGATTTCAGTGAGTAACTATGGTGTCTTCCATTATTTATTGTTCCACTATGTTATCTTAGCAGCGTGCAGTGCACTGTTATCAAATATTAATGTTTGTCCTATTTTCAAGAAAGAGATCACATTCAGGTAATTTTTATTATATTACTATAATAATTCTACTTTACCATCACTAATTATTATTAATATTTTAATGCACCTAAATTAAAAGTAAATTTTTATCATGTAAAGTATCTACAGGAAATTTATAGTAATATAGGGTTTAATATGGTCTGTAAATTTTGCTTAAAATATATTCCCCATGGAAAAAAGGCAAGCTACTGTACTCTCAGGGGAAAATTTTTTCTTAAGTACAACAATAAAAGCAGAAAATTATTGAAATAGTAAAAGTACGGCTTTAGAAAAAAGTAACTTGAATTGACTCTACACTATCTATGTAGACCTTGTATGTTATGTAATTTCTCTAAATTTCAGTCTACATAACCTTAAAATATGTACACTGACTTTATTTGCCAGATTATTGAGACATTCAGCTTTACTCATCAATATAAAGAATGTTGAGTGGTAGTTACCAAATAAGCAATGTCTATAGATACTTATTTTAAAAGGCCATTGATCTTATTAAATACTATTTATAATTTCAATTAAAATAAAAGTATGCAGCTCTCTTTTTGCCTCGATACCTCTAGAGAACATGCCCTGCCTGCTTGATATGAATATAAAGAAAAGAGTGAGGAGAACAAAGGAAGTGGCATCCTTCTGTGTAATTTTATGTACTGCAGTAAGGGAAGCACCTAAAAGACCTGCACAAGCGTTGCTGCATAGTAACATGAACAAAAGTGTGTGCATTTGTGAAGCTGCTGCCTTTCAAGGCCTTGTTGAGCCTGTGTTAACTAACCTATGAGTAGCTTCTGAAATTGGTTTCTAATAGCAATATAAACTGTCTTACTTAATTGGTGCCTGTAATTTTAGTTTAGTTTCCAAAAAAAGAGTAAAAGAGTTAATAAAATAAAAGTTGGAGACATGAAGTCCTAAGAAATAAAGTTGATACTGCAAACAATGTGTTGTGTGCTAATAAATCACCCTTAGACTAACAGCCGGAAAACCCAGGTTCTTCATTGTTGATACATTGTGACCTCTGACAAATACACTTCTTATTCTTCCAGTGGAAGATCTAACTCAACAAATAAAGGTTTTACTTGATGGAATATAGTTTGAATGTCACCTCTGGCAAGAGTGACCTTTATAAGCAGGTAGAAACAGCACTTCGTTAAAACATAAAAGGAAAAAATGTATCTGAACATGTCATGGTTTTCATTATCTTTTGTTTTCGATTCTATAGTCAATCAAAATCAACATGGATCCATTAAAAATTTATACTATGTCATAGATATATATTCTTATTTTTAAAACAACTAAAATTTTTGATTATTTTTATTTGAACATTTCTGAGTTCTCTAAAATAGGAGCTTTTAGATGCAAGACAGACTGTTTTACTGAATTAGTACATGGTGTGGGATACCCCTTTGTATGCTGTGAACACCATTGGTTAATAAAGAAACTGTCTTGAGCCTGTGATAGGGTAGAACTTAATTAGGCAGGGAAAACTAAACTGAATGCTGGGAAAAAGAAGGGTGAATTGAGGAGAAGCCATATAAGATTTAGTCAATAAGAATCTAAAGCTAATAAGCAAAGCAGTGATTTAAATAATATAGTTTCTGTGTAACTATTTAAGTTATGAGCTGTTGAGCAGCTGGGAACCAACAAGTGACCTCTCTCCAACAAATTGGCGCCCAATGTGTGTTAACAAAATCCACATAAAATCTAAGCTTGGAAAGGAATTGTAGACACAAAGGAGCAGAGTTAAACATGGCTTCTTGGTAGCCAGAATTTTGCTGGAGGCATGCTGCAGCTCCTTTAACAGAGGTTTGATGGATTCAGTAGTGGCAGGAAAAAAAGCCGTGGTTTTGAAATGCAAGCTTTCTGGCCTGTGCTGCCAGTGTGAACTCTGATTCTTTCTGGAGGGCCAGCTATAGAGAATTTAAATGGGGCTTGTGAACAGAGTGCTGCAACTTGCTTAATGGCAGCATGGACTGACTGTGTGTCTAAAAATTGGGCTGTGAGCAGCAAATAGCTCTGCCATGCTGGGCTGGGTAAGGCAAGCAGGCAGTGAAGTATTTCACCTAGCAATGGTGCCACTTAAGTTTTTAAGAAGCACTTAGCATTTTAAGAAGTGCTCCTGGACAAAAAATAATTACAGATACACAATAAAGACAGATTCAGACAGATATAGACTTCTAAATGGGTCACAGTATTGAATAAATGTACGTAGGTTTGGGAGAGAGAAGAAAAAGAATATAGAGTTATAAGAAGTAAATGGTTTATACAAAAATAAAAAAAAGTTTTTAAAAAGACAGAGTATCGACAGTTATAGATTAAAGGAGTAAAGATAATAAAATAAATATTAAAAAGTAATAGATTTATAACAAATAAGCCATGTAAAGATGGAATATACAAAGAGAATCTTTATTATGTATATTATTGTGTTTTCTTTGAATCTTTTGACTGTGAAGAAATTAAGTACAGAGAGAAATTTCATTGTATGGGCTGCTAAGCTAAACCAACATATATGTTTTAAAGATTTCTGGATTCAAAATTTGAGTCTAAGGATATGTTGCTTTGGAAAAGAGGCTATACATTTGTTTCCACAGAGGATGAAAACCTGTGGAATACTTCGAGTCTAATGTGGTTTGATGGACCAAAACCCACCGAAAGGTTGCCTGGAACACGCCCACAAAATTACTTTGTCCAATAAACAGCAGAAAGCAGTATGAATAAAACTATGCCCAAACTCCCAAATATTGTCTATAAATGTTTGTTTATATTTAAAGGGCTATATGCTATAGACACTTGCATTGGTATGGATATTGGTTTATTAATATAAATTTAAGGTCAATTTTGTTATACTGTGTATAAGTATTTCTGATCTTTATTCAAGCTCATTTAAAAATGTAATGTATAATTAAGAAATATAGGTTAATAGATAATCATCTATAATAGTAATGTTTGTTAGGTTTTCTAGATATATAAGGATATATTTCAGTTAGGTATTCTTCAAATCTTAAAGAGTCCTTCAGAATATGGCATTTAAAAAGCTTTAAGAGATTCAGACTTTTCATGACAATAAGACACATCTGTTTCTGGCAGCACCAAGCTACTTCAAGAAGATGGGCATCGCTAGGCAGTGGTGGCACATGCCTTTAATCCCAGCACTCGGGAGGCAGAGGCAGGCGGATCCCTGTGAGTTCGAGGCCAGCCTAGTCTACAAGAGCTAGTGCCAGGACAGGCTCCAAAACCACAGAGAAACCTTGTCTCGAAAAACTAAAATAAGAAAAAAAAAAAGAAGAAGATGGGCATCGACAAGGCTCCTTATGGTGTTTGCTAGCCATTTGGGTATTTGGGTAAGAAACTGCTCTTGTCTGGACTACTTTATTATATTCTATAAAAACTGGACATGCAGGACCCACAAAAAATGACTGCTGAACTTGCCTAAAGGTGAGAAGATCATTTAGGGTTCCTGCTTCATGAAAGAGTCTGCCAGACATTCCGCAGAACATAGAAAAATGTGATGGACAAACTGCCAATAGGTGGAACTGTCTTTGAAATTTCCTGCTTCATAGAAAAATCTGCCAGATATTATGGGCCTGCAGGCTAAGTATGGATGCCCCAATGGTACAGAAGAACTTTGGGTGACTGTCCTGGCAGTAAGATGTCTCTGTCAATTCTAGAGTTTTGGAAGTTGCTTAGAATGTACTTCCTTTTACTTAGGTAATATTATATCCTTCAGGAGTCTTTGATGGAGTTGAAGAGTAAATGGTTGTAACTATAGTTTTCCTTAGATATGATAAAAATAAAGTAGATATAAATATTATAGCTCTAATTCTTTCTGCATACCTGTTTTGTTATATGTAATTTTTCTGTGTTAAAGTCAAAACCTTCCTTTTTATTTAAACAGAAAAGGCAAGGTGATGTGGGATTCCCCTCCGTAGGCTGTGAATACCATTGGTTAATAAAGAAACTGTCTTGAGCCTGTGATAGAATAGAACTTAGGTGAGGAAAACTAAACTGAATACTGGGAGAAAGAAGGACAGATTGAGGAGAAGCCATGCAGTCCCACCAGACACAGATGCCGGAACTTTACCAGGTAAGCCACAGCCTCATGGCAATACACAGATTGCTAGAAATGGATTAAATTAAGATAGAAGAGTTAGCCAATATGAAGCAAGAGCTAATGGGCCAAGCAGTGATTTAAATAATATAGTTTCTGTATGAATATTTCAGGTCTGTGCTGCTTAGTGGCCAGGAAACAAACAAGCAGACTCCTTCAACAAGCAAGTCTCCAAAATAATTTTCAGGTTAATCTGTTAAACAAAGATAAAATTATATAACAACCAGTTTAAAGGAGGGATAATAAATGAATCCTTGTTAGCAGGAATATCTTGCAATAAAACAGGTACCTGAAAGTTGACATCTGGATTAACAGGCAACAGAAAAAGAGTGAGACTCTGGGTCTGGCATGAGCATCTGAGGCCTCAAAGCCCTCCCCTAGTATTACACTCCTCCAACAATTCCACATATACTCTAATAAAGGTGAAGGCGTAAGTCACAAACAATCCCACACCAGTTTGGAATTATGATTAATAGAATAGTTATTTATTTAAGGGGGAAAAACTTACAGATCACCGTCCCAGACAACAGCCCTCTGCACAATCATGAAGGGAGTCTAGTCGCCGGAAGCGGAGCAGGAAGTAAGA
This sequence comes from Microtus ochrogaster, assembly GCF_000317375.1. Taxonomy (NCBI): domain Eukaryota; kingdom Metazoa; phylum Chordata; class Mammalia; order Rodentia; family Cricetidae; genus Microtus; species Microtus ochrogaster. Next base: position 2,010,715 of record NC_022025.1, read on the forward strand.
GAGAGAAAGGAAGAAAGTGGCCGCTTTTTTTAAAAAGAGAGACAACGCCCCAATGAACTGGTATCTCAGCGGCTATTGGCTGGAAGAGCGGAAGAACCTCCCACAACACTCTAACAAGAACACATGACCTAATAATGCCTATAGGGGCCATTTTCATTCAAACCATCACAACTGTGTTGTTTGTGTAAGTCTTAACAAATTTGAAGATTTTAAGAAATAATGTCTATAAAGCATCCAGTGGTAAGTAGCAGACTGTAGCACCTATAATTTTCAGCATTGGCTGCACTATGACATCCAGAGAAAGTGTCAGTACAAAATAGATCTCAACCAAGGAATGAGTCAAGAGAAGGGATCCAAGGACCAGCAATAAATTAGGGAAAAGGAACATACTGGGAGATGATCATGAGCTGGATAAAGAATTTGAAAAATTGAATGATAGTCTCTTATTGATTGGCAGTTACAGAATATATTCAGTAAAGTGACAATAATAAGTAGTGTGATTATATAAAGTTATTACAAATTGAGATAAAATGACATATATAGAGAACATAGTAAGATATTGATTAACCACAATGGTTTAATTTGTACATGAAGGAGATATCACTGAAGAGAAATACCATCATAAGTCTTTCCTAATAAATTTATACATTACTCATTGGTCAATGGAAAGAAGCATCTTCCTCTTGTCTTTCTTTCATAATAAAGAAGACACCAGAGTAGACATTTATTTTAGAATGATTATGCTGACTGTATTAAAGACAATGGAAGCAATAAAAACAATAAAATGTATCTGAGGGACCAATGCTACTTAAAAAATGAACTTCATAGCAACAGAATAGAAATGGAAAATGTAAAAAGAGGCAAAGAATTAGAATTTGAAGAGAGAAAACCTAGGAATCTAGGAATTTGTATGGGAAAATAATTAGAGACATCAGAGAAGCAAACATCATCTTATGATCATCAAGAATTTCCCCAGAAAAAAAATATAAATCTTTGCAAGGAAGAAAATTGTTATTAGTCATGCATTCACCACTATAAGGTAGAATCCAGACACAGTATCATAAAGGAGAAGGCAATAGTGGTGTGATTAATGAACTGGACCTGCGGAACTTTGTTCTTGATGATTAAATTTATTTTCATAAACTCTGTGTACTCTCAATTACTTTGGTGGTATCCATCAGGCAACAGTGGGTAGAAATGGGGGAGAATTCTGGGAGAAACAACTGGAATGGGGATGCATTTGGGAATGATGTAGAAACCCAGTAGTGTGGAAACTCTATGAGAATAACTTTGTAACAACTCCATGTAAAGGGTATATGGACCCTGCCCAGCCCTCTTCTGACACTAGGCAAGACTTTCAGTGGTAAGACTGGAACCAACCCAGCCACTAAACCTTCGATGTACAATTTTCCCTGTATGCAAGATATGCTGAGGTAAATCTGGCTCAGAACTTGTGGGATGAACCAACCAATGACTGGTGCAACTTAAGGCCACACCAGGAGAAGAAGCCGATGCTTGGCACTACCTGGATGGCGAGGAACCAGAGACTGGATGGTCCAAAGATCCAAGATAGAACCAAACAAGATAGGAAGAAACGCGAATAAAATGATTCCTAATGGCATTCTCCTACAATCATAGACTAGAGCCTAGCCTAGTTGTCATCAGAGAGGCTTTGTCCCGAAACTGATGAGAACAGATGCATAGACCCATAGTCAAACATTAGGCAGAGGTCAGAGAACCACAGAGAAGGAGAGCAAAGATTGTAGTAGCCAGAGGGGTCAAGAACACAGGGAGAGCATGATCCACAGAACCAACTAAGCAGGGCTCATAGGCACTGGCAGAGATTAGAGTAACAAACAAGGAGTCTATATGGGTCAGAACTAGATCCTCTGTATGTACGTTAAGGTTGTGTAGTTTGTGGGACTCCCAACAGTGGGAGTAGGGGCTGTCTTTGACTGTTTTGCCTGCTCTAAGGACCCCTGGCTTCCTACTGGGTTGCCTTGTCCTGCATTGATATGGTTTGTGCCTAGTTTTATCGTCACTTGGGGAGGACCGCTCTTTTCTGAAGGGAAAAGGAAGAGTGGATCTGGGGCAGAGGGAAGCTGGTGAGGAGACTCGGGGAGGAGGGAAACTGAAATGAGGGTGTAAAGCATGAGAAAACAATAAATTTTAAAAAGTTGTCCATTAGCAAAGGTTAAATTTAATGCTTCCATTTATATATAATTTAGAGGTTAACATAGGGCCCTGATATATTTAATCATTGAATTCCTTCAGAACAAATGATATTTAATGTGAACTTAAGGTTTCAGCACTGTCAAGTACTAATCCATTACTTTATTGATGACTTAGAATATTAAAATTAGTAAAAATAAAAAAATAATTTTATAATCTCCTACAATGTAATAAGTTTCATCTAAAAATTATGTCATAGCAGAAAGATAGTTCAGTGGTCTTAGGCAACCAATGCATTCTTCTGACTTCTTTTTTTTTTCTTTTTTTTGGTTTTTTGGGACAGGGTTTTTCTGTGGTTTTGGAGCCTGTTCTGAAACTATCTCTTGTACACCAGGCTGGCCTTGAACTCACAGAGATCTGCCTGCCTCTGCCTCTCGAGTGTGGAGATTAAAAGCATGCACCACTACCACCCAGCTGCATTCTTCTGACTTCTTCAGGGGCTTTGCTCATTGCACAAACCCACACACAAATACATACATATTGACATAACTTTTGATGAACTAGAACTCAACCCAAAACAACATAAGACATATAAGAGGCCATTACATATTAATGAAAGGAACAAGTAATCAGAAGCTATAGCATTTGTAAATATTATTTATATGAGGACTTTCATTACATAAAATCTTAACACGCATAAACGTGGCATAGTTTCTGATACAGATTTCAATAAGTCATATTTGCATAGGCTTTCCAAATTGAAAATCCAAAAAAGAAGTTCATATTTAAATTTTACCATAGACCAACTGGATTCAACAGATGCCTACAGATTATTATATCCAACAGAGTTATAATCCATATCCTTCAGTGGCACATGTGACCCTTAAATTCTGTCATATTAAAGCAAGCATTTAAAATATAAAATAAATAAAAATATTCCTTGTATTTTTATAAGAATGCTTTGCAAAATATTAGAAATCAACAAAACAAGAAACTACATAAATACGTGGAGACTTAAATACACTTTCAAATGAAGACTGTCTCACTAAAAGACTCATCGAGGGAACTTTTAGTCACATCTTCTCTCACAGATAAATATACTAGTCCTTAGCAAGATTTCTCATCTGATTTCAAGCACAGCAGCTGGTGGAATAGTGCCACTCACACTTAAGGTGGGATTTCCCATCTCAATTACCCCAGCTAGAAAATCCATCAAAGACATGTCAGAGATTTGTATTCTAGATGATTCTTATAAAACTTAATTGTCTTTAATGTCCAGAGTAATAACAGAGTCATAAAAGTGAGAGTCCCCTTGGAGCCTCCTTTTATGAAGTTTGAGAAAACTTAAGTTTTGTTGCATAGCATGGGCAGCTCTCTTTTGATTGATGTTCTTGAATTAGGAAGTCTTTGTTCACTGTGCATGACCAGCTCCATGATGTATCCAATTTTAATTATATATGCCCAAATAATGCATAAAATGGTAAATAGGGGATTCTCCCAAAAAGGATAGCTACAGTTTACCCAACCATGTATATGGCCAAAACCAATCCAGGCTAGATTGGCCTTCCTTTCTTCATACCTTGTTATACCAGTACTAAGTTTGAATAAAAATTATCTAAGTTTGATTATGACCACTAGGAAAATACAACACTCTTCAGAAACTTAAGTGAAGTGTTTCTTCTGAGAAGAAGCAAAACTCAGGGAATTATTTGTGAAATTCTATAAAGTCGAAAAATAAGGAACATAATTCTAACACACAGTGACAATAGTAAATATAATTCAAAATAGAGGAATGGGAGGAGAGTAAGGAAATATCAGACAAAACAAGACCAAAACATACTAAAGCAAACACCAAATCCTAAAGATTTATGTCAGGTGAAAATTCTTAACATGAAGCTTGTAAACCAAGTCAAGAAACATTGAGAAGAGCATACAACATGATCAGGTTGGTTTCTTCCCTGAGTTACAAATCAATAAGTAGGGTGCACCATATAAATTGACTAAAAGGTAGAAAGTACGTGATCTCCTTCATAGATACAGAGGAGTCATTTGACAAAGTTCAACGTGTTTTAATGATAAATGTGTAAGAATAGGTGAAATACACCTCAAAATAAAAGAATATATGACAAACATAGCCATTATTCTAGTAAACCAGGAAAACTGAGAGCACTGCCTCTAACATCTGGAACAAGACAAAGATTACTATTATCTTATCTATTAGCATAGTCTTAAATAACTAGACTAGATCAATAAGAGAGAAAAATATGAAAATGATACAAAAAGGAAAGGAAAAAATATATTTCCTTATTTTCAAAGACATGATTATATAAATTAAAGATACTATAAAATAAATGAAAGCAGATATATAGTGATATTAAGTTTGTGTTTTAACAAACAAAGCTTGACCTAAGATTAAAGTGCAGAGCTAAGTCACTAGAGGCCAGTACTTGGGAGGTGGAGACAGGAAAGGATATGTCTGGGTAGAGAGCAGAATCTAAGGCTGGAGGAGACAGGGGCTCAGCAGTCTAGGTAGTCAGTCTGAAGCATCATTCAGCTTTCATTCCCTCATCATTGACTCTGAGTTTTTATTTATTAAGACCAATTAGAATTTGTGCTACACATGTAATGATGAAAAAATATATACTCTCATATTGAGTTCATATTGTGATAGTGGTAATAGCACTCTGGATTCTTAGGCCAAGAACGTGTGTCTGCTTAATCACTACTTTTTCCCCTGCTTGTGTGGACATGTCCTTTCTGGCCTCCAGAGTAATAAGACAATATACACAAGTACTAATAAGGCCAGGCAATAATTTGGGTTATGTATTTGGTCTATAACAGCTTTTACCTTCATTATCATCACACTTCCTCTTACATTCACAGTTCCCAGCCGGAAATGGAAAATGCAGATAGTGAGTTTCTACAAGAAAGCACATTGTGTGGATTATAATGTTTTTTAATGAAGATGTGCAATAAACTGTGTACAACACACAATCGCTACTTACTTTAATATTAAGCAGTTCATGACCAGATGCAAACATCTGAAGAAAACCAGGGCAGTTCCTTGTTGAGCGTAAGCTGCAACATGCATAGAACCTAAATTTATAAGCCATGGGGAGGGCATAGGCACTTTTAAATAGAAATTAAGAAATATATTTGAAAGTATTAGCACAGAAAATCCCCATTCTAATGAAAAATTTCAGATTTTAGCAGGCTTAAGCAAGACAAGAATTAAAGGATACAGAATTCTGCAGCCCCTGCTGTTGTATTTTATTTTTCCATTACAATAAGAGGGAGAAACAGTGGTATGTAGCCTCAGGGAACCCATTTTTAGAAGCAGTTTACAAAGAACACACCAGAAAAAGAACTAACAAAATCCAGTCCTATTGTCAAGCTATTAGAAGTTTATATTTTATTCAACTATTATTCAATATAAAACATTGTTCCCAGTCAGAAGAAAAGTCATCTTTGAGCCTTTTGATCAGAATTTCTCATAATGTGGTATAGTCACACTGCTTGCCTGTCTGTTTGAGATTATGTTACAAAGTAGATGTAAAATACTAGGCTTTCTTTGAAACAGGGTTAAAAGTAATTTATATTTTATTCCAATAATGCATACTACATGGAAATGTGCTCCTAAGTCTTACCTGAATGTTGGAATTTAATGAATTACAAGAATAATTTTGCCCTCTCACTCACCTAACTATATAAGAAAATAATGTATAGCTCCAATTACAAGAAACAAGAGAGGAATGAATTACCATTACATACTTTATTTTGTCTTTCTGGTTGATGAATAGATTTGTAGATTTGATACTAAAGCACAGCTGTCATATGGAGCAACAGTCTTTCAATAAGATTTCAGAGGTGTGTGTGTGTGTGTGTGTGTGTGTGTGTGTGTGTGTGTGTGTGTGTGTGTGTGTGTAGATGAGCAAGCATATTCCCCTTTCATTTTTTTTAGACAGAATTACTGGTGGCTTGGAACTTGCCAACCTGGCTCAACCAGTTTGCCAGCAAGTCTTGTCCAGCTGCCTTATCTCTCTGGCACTGGTAAGACAAACATATGCAATCCATACACACACACACATGCACACATACATACACACGTATATGATATATATATGCACATGTATATATATATGCATGTGTGTATGTGTGTGTGCATGTATGTATGTATATATGTATGTAACTCAAATCTGAACACTTAAAATACAGATATTTTCCTGCCTGAGATTTCTCTCAATCTCTAATACAGTCACTTTTCAAGAACCATTTATCTTATTTATAATTAAACACCATTTCTGCCTACATACATATCCTCACACGTGTTACACATACACAAGTAGACAAGCATGTACGATTCAACTCTTTAAAGCTTAAATAATTGTTAAAACTTCAAATTGTATCTAATTCTTCATATTTATTATGGGAATAGCATTAGCAAGCTGAATAAACTATTCATGGTAAGATCTTTGATGTTTATATTAATTCAACAAATTAAAATGTTTCTTACTATTTCTTTTACTTTTTGAGATTATGATACAATCACACTATTTCTTCTTTTATTTTCCTGGTCTATACTCTCCTATATACTCCACACTCTTTTTCCATAGTCCATTTTATAATAACTGTTGGTATATCCATATATGTATACGATATATATATATATATATGTATATACATATATTCTTCTTTATAGCTTGCTCAGTCTTATACAGTTACTTGCATGCATGTTTATGAAGTTAGCTATGTATAACTGGGTAACAAATCCCATTTGTGCATCCCTTTGGATGAGTGTTTCTTCCAATCTCAGCAGCCCTTTTTTCCCTATAGTTCTTTCTGAGGACTGAGACCTCCTTGTCTTTCCCATATCAATTTCAGCATGTGTGCTGTTGTTGTCTTTGTTCTGCTTGCGTTTGGACAACCATGTTGATGAGAATGTTTTGTGCATATTCTCTAGTTGAATTCTTCTTGAGTTCCAATTTTGTGCGACTGTGTGAATTCTACCCTAGCACTGTTCCCTAGGATATTCAATAGGCATACCAAACTTTTTCATACTTCAAACGGAACATTTTTGGTTTTGAGACATAGGTTGTGATTTCCAGGCTGGCTTCAATTCCCTATTTAGTTGGGGATGACCTTCAATTTTTGACTCTCCCACCTCCTCCTCCCAAATGTTGCGATTTTAAAGATATGCATTGCTACATCCAGTTTATGCTGTGTTTGGATTGGAGCCTCAGTTCCATTTTGGCTAGGCAAGCAACACTCTACCAGGTGAGTTATAACTGAATCCCCCAGACTTCCTAAAGTTTGCTGACAATGTTTTTCTCCAAGTTTTATTTTATTTGAGGAACTACCACCTTTTTAGTTTATGATATACTCACTCAATACTTTCTCACATCAAGAATTCTTCCAGTTTTTCTGCTCCTTCGGCCATGCCACCATCTTCTCCCGAAGATTTCATGAGCAAATTTGACCCTTTCCTTTATTCCATTCATTCTTATTGATCTGAATTATGCCATATGCCCCCTCAACTGCTGCCCTGTTGTCACTCTTAAAGCCCATTTGGAAAAGGGCAGAGATATTAGTTACCTTCTGGTACTGTGGGAAAACACCAAGTATGCTGACTTATGTCCCTGAGGGACATTCCATGAGTGGCAGAAGAGGCATAGGAGCAGACCCCAGGAACAGGAAGCTAAAAGGGTGCTTTTCCATTTACATTCAGAGGGATGGATAATTGTGAATATGGCAAGGCTATTAACTCCCAAAATTTCATATTCCTGTGATGCACTTCCTCCAACAATGCTCCAAACACCAAAAGGTCCATAACCTCCCCAAAGAGCATAATCAAGTGTTCAAATACATACTTCTATGAGGATATATCTCATTTAAATAATCATAGCAGTGAAAATAGTTTTTAGTATTTTGGGACCTTAACTAACTCTAGTCATGTGGTTCTCTCCTGAATTAATTTATATTATCCTTTGCCAGCAAACTAGATTTCAAACAAACTGGTATTCTTTACATTCATAAAAAGCAAAGTTTCTCCTTCTGGGCATTTTATGTTTGCATTGAAGGTAAGTATTAAATTCACATTTTTCTTTCAAGTATCTATTCAAATGTTATTTCTGCTATAAAATTTTCCCTATAGCTATTTCTCCCAGTTTTGTTAGAGTCCATCATATTTCTAATTCTTCACAGTAATTTAATATTAATAACTAGTATTATTGTAATAAACAAGAGCATTTTATTTATGCCAACATTGGATGGCACAATAGGCTCTGGTTTGCCCCTCCAAGTTTTCTCAATTATAAATCCACATTTATTTCCCTCTACTTGAATATTATTCACATTGGAACTAGAAACCTGTTTCTTTACCGCAGTGTGTCCAGGGCAGATTTCTGACATTGCTTTAGTCATGTCTTCACAGACAGTCTCAAGTAAATACAATCAATCTATGTGACCTGCTTCAAATGCCAGTGGCAGGGTCCTTAAGGTTGTAAAATTTTAGAAGTTTCTAGACAAATTCTTGGAGTGATTTTTTTAAAATTTCTTACTTTTTGCTTTTTATATTTACATTTTAGCTTGAATAAACCTAAGGCTGGCTCTTTCTAAACTGTAGTAAGGCTCTTGGGCCTTTTTTCCTAGAGATTTTACCGTAGCAAACTTAGTGGCTAACCCCTTTTCTCTTTCCTTTGTAATTTTTTTAAAATTTTGTTTTGATATCTTTACTGAACATAGAGATTTGATAATATTAAAGTAGTGTTCACTATGACGACTTGATAGCCTGAAAGTGTTAGAGGAATGAAATAGGAGAAGGGAATGACTTGCCGAGTATGTCTCTAGTAGTAGAGAGCGTAGGACCAGCAATACAAAGATGGGGTCGCATAAAACTGAGAAGCTTCTGTCCAGCAAAAGAACAATAAGTGAATAAATAGGGAGCCCCCAGTAAGGGAGAAAAAATTTGCCAGCTATTAACCTGACAGAGCATTAGTGTCTAGAGTATACAAAGAACTTGGAAAACTAAACATTAAGAAATAAACAACTCAACTAAAATCAGACTATAGAGAGGAATAGAAATTCTCTAGAGGAGAAAAAAAGCAAATGGCTTTTTACAAAGTAATCCATATGCTTGGCCATCATGGAAATGCAATTTAAAACTACTTTAAGTTCTGTCTCACACAAGTCAGAATGACCCTCACTAAAAATCCAAATGACAACAAATGTCAGCGTGGATGTGGTGAAAGAGGAAAAGTTATGTTTTCACTGTTGCTGTAATGTAAATCATTCAAACAAAGGGAGAGAAGACCCTAATTAATAAAATTGGATATGAAAGGGAATCTATAACAATAGCTAGCAGTGAAGTTCAGAAGGCTGTAAGGACTTGACACTAATTTAGAAAACTCAGAAGAAGATGATGAATTTCTGGACATTCATGACCTATTAAAATTAAACCAAGATTAAATAAATAATTTAATTTGATTTATAGCAAGAAATGAAATTGAAACATCAATAACAAAAACTCTGACTAAAGCGCCTCCATCCGAGATATATTTATTAATGAACTGTACCAGACTTTCAAAGAATTGACACCAGTGTTCATCAAACTATTCCATATGTCAGGAGATAAAGGCATAATATCAATTTTTTTAGAAGGCATTATTAACCTTATCTCCAACTAGATAAGACACAATAAGAAAGAAGTAATTCAGGCAAATCCATTGGGTTGAACCTTGTGCACTTGAGGGATAAGCATTTACTCTCATTTCTCTGTATGCTGAAATCCAGTTTTCCCAGGGCTATGGGATGAAAACATCAATTTCCACTGTCTAACTGTTGTATCTTTGCCAAAAAGTATTTGACTATTGTTGCTTGCACTTATACCTAGGTTCTTCAATTTTATTCCTCAGATAGTTCTCTCTCTCTCTCTCTCTCTCTCTCTCTCTCTCTCTCTCTCTCTCTCTCTCTGTGTGTGTGTGTGTGTGTGTGTGTGTGTGTGTATGTGCACGTGCGTGCATGCGTGCAAGCACATGCGTTGTGTGGTGGGGATTATGATTGTGATTGTGGCAAGCTGTTTTTAGTATAATGGCTCTGTAGTATACTCACTTTGCAAGTAGTGAATCTGTTTAAATTACTTGTTTAATTTTGCTATTTTGCATGCTTTCTGGAATTTTTTTTTTTTAGATTTTTCCTGTTCCTTGGTTTCTCCACCTAATAATAAGAGACAATGGTAAATATGAAAATAACATCTATCCTATAGGGTTTAATTTATATTTTGTGTGTTAACAGAGTAAAGCCAAAAGGCATTCAGTCTGTTGTTTTTAACCACTGCTACTTTCAATAATCAACAAAATTTTTGTTTGTCTGTTTTTTCTTTTATTTTTGAAATGGCATTTTAGTTACAGCATTTCTTCCTTGCCCTTCCTACCTCATCACATTCCCAGTTACTCCTCCCCCACTCCCCCTCAAACTGATGGTCTCTTTTAAACATTATTGCGCATATATCTATATACTTGTATATACATATATTTTCCCAAAACAACCTATTGAGTTAAAATAATGTTACTTGTATGTATGTTTTCAGGGAAGATCATTTGCACTGGATAACCAATTGGTGTGCTTTTGCTTGGTGAAGGTCACCTTTCCAATTTCAAGCTTTACTTGGGTTGAAATCACACGGGCTTTCCCCCCAAGCAGTTTGACATCACGGCAGGTGTCCTTGCTCTACTGACCTTAGTGCAATCATGTTGTTGAGACTACCAGTGTAGCTTCTCATGATGCTAAAAGTTGCAACCTTGCAGTAAAGTTTCTCATTGTCTTACTCTTAAAATCTTTCTACGCCCTGCTTCCACAATGTTTCTGGAGTCTAGCTCTAGGAATATTTTTTAATAGGAAACATTGTGATATTTTATTCAAGTTATTACTTTGGCTGTTTTATTTTTTTAAAATTTATTTATTTATTGAGGATTTCTGCCTCCTCCCCGCCACCGCCTCCCATTTCCCTCACCCTCCCCCGATCAAGTCCCTCTCCCTCATCAGCT
>NC_022025.1:2026062-2050116 GCF_000317375.1 Microtus ochrogaster
TGCTTGATAAGCCTTTTCCCAGCCCTTTACTCTGAGTAGGTGCCTGTCTTTGTGGTTGAGGTGTGAATCTTGTAAACAGCAGAATGTTGGACCCTGTTTTTGGAGTGAATTTTCAAGCTTCATTCTATCCTTAGAGAGTGTCTTCAAAAGCCAGCTGCTTACCTAGATTGGTCTTTCCCAGGAGTTAAAATTTTTAGAGATAAAGAATATTTTGTTGTTGTAGTATGCATGCACTGTTTATTCAAATAAGGACAAATACACAACACAAACGTAAGATTAAAACTTGCAGATCTCTCACTTAAAATGTGAAATGATGTGCTTCCTTAGCTGTTGATTCTCTTCCCTGCTCTCACCTTTATCCTCCTCCCCCTTTTCTGTTTGCTCATTACAGTCATTATTTGATTTACCCACCCCTCTCTGTTTGACCCAGCTTCACACACTTTCTCATTCTTTACTGCACAATTTGTTTCTCCTTCTGGATTTTTATGAGTAATCTGGAACTCCTGTAATCACAATGCCACTATAATCATATGACAGTGGATTAAAACTGAAATGATAATCCCTGTCACTCCATGCCCCCGAGTATAATGATTAGCTACACTAATTGCTAAGATTGAGCATCTTCCAAACCCTCCAGCTGACTGACCCACATGTACATTAGCAACACTATTTTCTGGTATAGATTTTCTAGAAATTAAGTCTTGTAATTTAATCCAACAATATCCAACTTATTGTGCCTTGATTTGATTTTTGCTATTCTACTCTTATTTTTCACACTCTTTCTTCTTAATTAATTAATTATTGCCAACCAACACACCTTTTTAAGTTATTACAACTATATATGACCTTAGAAAATATGCAATTTAGATACAAAATAGATAATCCTCAACATAAAAAGCTAAAATCATGGCTCTACTCCCAGTTTAAACCATTTGACTTCAGGGACATAATTACAAGCAGAAACTGTGGCTGCGGTCTAATTACACACTGTGCTCTAGCTGGATGTCTCCTGTTTCTTTGAAGATGAGTAGCCAGAATTAGAATTTAAATTGTCAGCTCAGTGAAACCCAGGATCCATTTGGTTTCTGCTAGTTAAAGAGTCACGGGAATTCAGAGGGGTGGATTCTCATGTCATCCCCTTATTTCCCTTTGCTTGACCTCGGTGTTTTGGGCTGAAAGGAGGGCCTGGGTTCTCAAGAAATCATTTTAATTGTCTTTTCACTGAATGCTGCACTCACATGATGCCTCACGATTAGAAGTGGATTCTGTTCATTATATACGAGCACAGCTCTATTCACTCATATTATGTTTAAATGCCAGGGTATAGAGAAAGTGAGGAAATGAAGGGGAAAATGAAAATCTCTTAAAATAATGTAGCAATTAGTTTCTCTTTTTTAAAGCAATAAATTTTATTAAAAACCAGTGATAACCAGCAATAACCTGCCATCCCTTAGAATAGGCAAAGTGTCACATTTCCTTTGGGAAACGCTCTTTTTTTTTTTTTTTTTTTGGAAAGCACAAACCAAATCAACTCAATTTTATTCTGAATTTCATTCCAGTCAATAATAATTCAAACCTGTCTCCCAGAAGCACTGAGTGTGAAGACCTAGAAGGCACTGACATCTGATTTTGTAACATCTCAGCTCTTATAAATGTTGGATACATATGGAAGAAGCAGAATCTTCTTTAAAACCTGTAGTAAGAAAGTTCAAAAAGCATATAATGGATAACACTGACCTCTCTCCACCACAGCCTACTCCCAGCCTCTTTCTGTTCTGAGGCCTTGGCTCAGGTATGTGCACCTCCCATAATTATCATATGCATGGAGAAAGTGAGAACTGTTAAGGAGGAACTTACTCCAGGAGTTCCTAAAAAAAAAAAAAGGTAACAGACTTAAATGCTGCATGCACCACCATTAACACTGGAAAAATTACTTTTTTTTAAAAAATGACATAACAGTCTTTTAAAACTTCACTGAGAAGTTCCAAAATTAATTCAATGGATAATTAACTGGTAATGAAGCCAAATCACATCTTACATGTTGCAATTAAGACAGTAAATAATCATTTCATCCAGTCTGGTTACCCTGTGTGGACTAACAAAAACCATTACAAAATATGGAATTAGGGGAACTAGTATGTACACATCACAGATATTTAGAATGTCACTGATTATATTCAAATTGATTTAATTTAAAATTTGAACAAAATAATGTTTGTTTGGTAAAAAAAAATACACATGTAACTTTTCTGTGTAGAATGAGCATAGTTAGAATAATACATGATCCAGAATTAGAAGCAAATAAAAATAAAGAAAAGATATTGTAATGACTCCCATTGGCAATGTGACAGAATTTAGAATTCTCTAGGAAATAAGTTTCCAGGTATTCATGTAATAAAATAACTAGATGTTGTGGAAACTTTTTCAGCCTTTCAGATACCAGCCCACTTTGGAGTGGTCTCATATGCTAAAATGCAGACGAAAAGCATGCATGGGCATCTTGGCTATTGGATTCCGTTCCAGTTTCCAGTGCCTACAGAGGACTGCAGATCAGTCCCCTGTGAGTTTATCCACAAATAAATAACCCTTTGTGATACTCCATTTCAGACTATTGTGAAACTCTTTGTATGCCACCACCAGATAATATTTAGTTTGTAGTCAGGACCGTGAGAACTCATTTACATTGGGTTAGTTAAGTTGAGAAAGCCCATCCTAATTGTGGGTAGTACCATTCCATGACCTATGGTAATTGGCTGAATAAAAAGGAAAAATGAACTGAGTATGAATATTCATCACCCCCTGCTTCCTAACTGCAGACAAATTTGACAAGCTATCACAAGCACCTCCCATTATTACTTCCCAGGTATAATGGACTGTCCATCAAACTGTAAGCCATCATTCAAAAGCTACCAAGGTTTTATACCATAGCAATGGGAAAGATGCTAATGAGGAAATGTTACAAAAATTGGGCCTTGCTGTTATACGATGTTAAAACCATGATCACATGGTTTTTTGGCTTTGGGAATTACTTTAGGAAAGCAATGTGGAAATGTTTGGAAATTCAGGAGATATAGGCATTTGTATGTTGCAATCAGAACTCAGTTGGTCATTCTGGTTGGATTTGGGAGGAAAAGATAGAAATATAGATAGTAGACATTCAACTTTTGATATGTCAAAGGGAATCAAGAACAGTATAAAGATCTATGATGTGAAACTGGCTGCCTTCTGTCCTTGTGCTGTGGAACAATACTTTTGTACACTGTAAAGATTTGTCACTCATACTAGTTTGAGAAAACACTGATTGGCCAGTAGCAAGATAGTTAGTATGGGTGGTACAACCAGACTTAGAGAACTTTGTGAAGACAAAAGGCTGAGAGTTAGTCACCAGCCAGAGGTAGCAAGATGAGAATGCCTCATTTATAAAATATACTAAGTCACATGACTGAAAAAGACAACAATAATAATAACAATAATATTATAAGCCTAAGCTTATTATTAATAATTTACAATAGTAACAATTTATAATTAATATAAGTCTCTGTGCTTCTTTGCGACTGAATGGCTCCAGGACCAGATGGGACAGAAATGTCGTTTGGGACAAATGTCTATATTCTGTCAATTATATTGTAAATGAACGCTGGCCAGTAGCCAGGCAGGAAGTATAGGCTGGACAACCAGACAGGAAGTAGAGGCAGGCCAATGAGAACAGGAGAATTCTGGGAAGGAGGAAGCCTATTCTTCTGCAGTCCTGATCCAGCCACAGAAGAAATAAGATGTGACTGCCCCACTGAATAAGGTACTGAGCCACATGGCTAACACAGATAAGAATAATGGGCTATATACGTTATAAGAATTAATAAGAAGCCTGAACTAATAAGCCAATCATTTCATAACTAATGTAGACCTCTGTGTGATTTCTTTGGGACTTAATAATTGTGGGAAAAAGGCAACACAAGGACAGGTGGGACAGAAACCCTGACAATAGAAACATCCATTTACAATCTTGAGAACTGAGTAAGGCTAAATTTTAAAGTAATGCAATAATTTGTTTAGCAGAAGAAATTCCAAGGAAGAGTAGTATTTAGTCTGTCGCCATTTCCCTTGGTGCTCTTTATCTAGATATTCAGTGAGGAATAAAGATAGATATAAACTTTTGTGAGCTAAACTGTATAAGAAAGTTTAAACTTGTGGAAAAAGCGCAGGTGAAAAAAATATCTGTAATTCTTAAAGAGAAATCCCATTTTCTTCGGTGGAATAATCAGAAAGTTGTGGTGAAGTAAATATTCTACTCATCATAGGCCCCAACTCATAGAAATAAATGTATGCAAAGGAGACATCTAGAAGGAGAATGTCACCAAATGTATCTCCTGCTCAAAAACAGCTACTTGGAGCTCTGACTGTGAAAATCAGTTATCAGACACTGCTACATCTGTGTTCCAAGGGGGTCATGCTTCATGCCAATCTGACAGAATTTGGCATTTTTTTTCTTCATGGTACTGGGTTAGTAGGCACAAAAGATAGGAGATTAAAAGAATCATATAGCCATTATATACCGATTCAGAAGACAACTGAAACCAGATAATGCTTGGCAGATTTGGAGTCCTGCCAAGGATGCCCTGTGATGCTGCAATCTGAAGTTGCGAAGATGAAATTTAAGTGAAAATACAGAATACAGGATACCATGTCAGATAGGCCTCATCCAAAGTACATTAGTGAAGAAAAGCTACAGGCATGAAAGAGAACCAGATACAGATAGCTGATGTGTACTACAAGTAGCATCACAGGAAAGAATAGTGTACTGAAACACTTCAGAGTAGAGAGTACCTGTTAAAGGCTCCAGTTGTTAGACCTAAACCTATAGGAACTGGCATTTTTTTCCTGTGGGGACTTTGCCCTGCTTTAATTCCATCATTCCTTGATATGCCAGTTATTGTCTTTAGTAATAAGAATGTATATCACCATAGAACCTTCATCTGGCGATGGATGGAGATAGAGACAGAGACCCACATTGTAGCACTGGACTGAGCTCCCAAGGTCCATATGAGGAGCAGAAGGAGGGAGAACATGAGCAAGGAAGTCAAGACCGTGAGGGGGGCACCCACCCACTGAGACAGTGGGGCTGATCTATTGGGAACTCACCAAGGCCAGCTGGACTGGGACTGATGGAGGATGTAATCAAACCGTACTCTACGTGGCTGACAAGGAGGGTTGACTGAGAAGCCAAGGACAATGGTACGGGGTTTTGGTTCTACTGCATGTACTGGCTTTGTGTAAACCTAGTCTGTTTGGATGCTCACCTTCCTAGACCTGGGTGGAGGGTGGAGGACCTTGGACTTCCCACAGGCCAGGGAACCGTGACTTCTCTTAGGACTGGAGAGAGAGGGGGAGAGGGAGAGTTAGAAAAATGGGAGGAGAGGAGTAAGTGAAAAATTTTAATAATAATAATAATAATAATAATAATAATAATAATAATAAATAAATTGAAAACAAAAAAGAATGCTTAGTGTGTGTCATTGTATGTTTAAAATATGTAGCTTGTTTTTCTGTGTTAGAAGAACTTACAGTTAGGAAAATTCTTTGCATTTCAGATGAATTTTTGAGCCTTGTTAGAACTGTTAACTTCTACTGGGAATTAGGGAGTTAGGCTGAATGCTCTTTGAATTGTAAGATCATCACGATCCTACAGAAGCTAAAGGAGAAAAATTACAGCTTTAAAATTATTTGGTTTTGTGCCAAATTGACAAGAAGTAGGTTTTGTGGTATTTTCAACTTGACAAGATTTGGAAATGCCTAAAAGTCAAGTTTCTATGTATGCCTTTGAGGGCTTCTCTAGGTTAAATGAGATTGGAGACCCACTTTGACTGTGAAGAGCACCATCTCATGAGACGGTGTACTTACCTGAATAATAGAGAATGTGATCTTCCTATTGGTATGCACACCTTGATAGTAACCAATAGCTCTCTAGTTGGACTTAAGACCTTCCCAACAACTCATTGGAAATTTATTCAATCTATGAAGTAGTCAGCGGCTCAGAGCTAGTGGAGTCACAGATGTTGCGGGAAAGCCTAAAAATGAGCACTTTACTAAGCCAGCACAGTCCCTAGCTCTGCTCTAAATGCTTGGCCTTATACACACCAATAACTATAGTTCTCACCCTCATCAAGGAATCTTCTCTTTAATTTCCAATTTTATTATATCAGTTAACACTCGGTAAAAATGAGTGAAGCAGAGTTGAGTTTTTGAACACTTCATATTTAATATTATCCAAAAAATATAAGTTCCATACTTTGTTCTATGTGCACATACATTCTATGATATTTTAGACATCTGGGGTATGTATGAACACAAACACTCTCAAGTTAAAAACTGGATTCTGGGTTTACTACCAATATCAACCTGAGGGATTTTCCTTGCTTTGTTGCTGTTTTGTTTTGTTTTGTCTTTTACCTTTCCTCTTTTCAGTCTCCTCATTCATAAAATAGGATTTTTAGTTCTTCCTAGGCATTCTAAGAATGAGAAATATAACAGACAATTATTTAAAACATATTGTAGATTTAAATAAAGATATCATCCCTATGGCACAGTAGCATTACTCTAGGATCTGATATCCAGTTCATCTCAAACTATTTCTATGCCCAAAATAAAAATTAGTTGCAAAAACAACTTTGGTTATAAAACTTGCCTGATTTTTGTTTATAAACACCAGCAAGTTAGAGCTGCAGACACCAACATCACTGCCAGTTTTGGAAAGAAGAAAGTAATTAGCCAGGATTTCAGAAAGACTGCCTGGCATATAGACCACAATAAAAGGTCTCACTAATGAGTGAAGAGGTGCCTGTCTGGATTCTTGTGAAGCAGGGATTATTATGAAGCAGTGCCCTATATCACATTCATTTACCCCCTAAAAGGCTATAATAATGGTATTCATGTTTCTCTACAGGGCTTTGTGATTTAGTTGGCTTACATTATCTTGTAGAATTTTATAACTCAGCTCTAAAATAGGTTTTACATAATAATCTCTTTAAAATAAATTTGGAGGAAGTCTTTGCCTGGCCTAAAAAAAAATGTGCAGGTTTTAAACTCTTTAAAAACTATGAGCTTCCAAGATGCTTAGAAAAATGAGAGTTTTGATAAAAATGAGATAGCTTGAAATAAAAACTATGTTTTATCAAAACATAATACATATTAATAGATTTTAAATAAATCAGCATTACTAGTCACTTTGAATTTATCTTCTATTACTTATGGGTGCATTTTGTCCAGAGGTTCACCACTGTAATCCCTAACTTTATCTTAAGGGACTTAACATCATATATTTAAATATACAAATTTTATAAAATGTACCTCAAGATCATATACACATAAAAATTCCATGAATAACTCAGTTACATCTCCATCTCAAGCCATTAGAGGACATATTAAGAACTAAAACTGTATTATATAGTATATATTCAAATAACACTTTGAGAAATCAGAATGAAATATAATGAAAATGCATTTACTGTATAGCTACAAGACTAAAGGTTTCTTCATTGCATACTGTTATATTGTAGGCAACGTCATAGACTTATCATCACAACCAAAGAATCTTTCCCACAATCAAGAACATGTGTGTTCTACGTAGATTTAGTATTTGTTACTCTCTTTTTAAGATAAAGAGTAGATTTGGTATATATTTTATGAGATGGCACCATTAATAAATGTGTATGCCTTAGTGCATTTCTCCTATAATTGTTTCCAATTGTATTTCACATATGGACTAGTAGACCTTAATGTATTTAATATTTTGCTCCCATTCATTCAGTTTATTATCTTAGAATTCAGAACGCAAACACCAACACCTCAAAAAACTGCTCATTTCTCCTGTTATTATGGTAAATTCATCAGTTAAAATAAAACCTCACTCTGTATCTGATATAAATTCTACTCACAGTTTTAAAGATAAGTGGTGTGTGTGTGTGTGTGTGTGTGTGTGTGTGTGTGTGTGTGTGTGTCTGTTAGTCTGTGTGAATTTTTGTGCACTCTGTGCAATGGAACCCACATAGACTAAGAGTTTTTTCCAAACCCTAGAGCTGAAATACAGGCAATTGTAACTGTCTCTGGCAGGGAAGGGGAATGAAAATGGGTTCCTGCAAGAACAGTAAATGTTCTTACGCTTGGAACCATCCCTCCAGCTCCTTAATGAAGTACTGGAGGTGCTTCAAGATAATCCAATTGCCGGGCGGTGGTGGCGCACGCCTTTAATCCCAGCACTCGGGAGGCAGAGGCAGGTGAATCTCTGTGAGTTCGAGGCCAACCTGGTCTACAAAGAGAGTTCCAGGACAGGCTCCAAAACCACAGAGAAACCCTGTCTCGAAAAAACAACAACAACAAAAAAAGATAATCCAATTATTTTAATACTAGCCAATATTTAATATGTATTAACATATTTTCTGGACATAGGTCTCACTGTGTAGTTTACCCTGAACTTTAAGTTACCATCCCCATACCTTTTCCTCCCTAGTTCTGGGATTACAGGTGTGTACCGCAATATCAATTCAAATCTAGTTCCTTTTCAGTATTTTAACTCTTGTCACTAAAAATCTGGACAAAGATTGAGTCCTTCTAATCGTGGTCAAGACAAAAAGTTTAGTGAGATAGTTAATATAGTCAAATAATAATAACAGCTGAAATGTATAAAGAGATTTTTTTCTTAAAATTGTAACTGTCATCACATGTATATTATGATTGCTTTCAATTCAGTAATAAAGTAAGATGAAGCTAAAAGTTTCTAAACCCCATTCCTTAAAAAAAATAATGATATGGTGTGTGTGAGTTTATTGAGGCTCACTGATCTCATTCTTCTTGGAATATTAACATAGCCTACAAAATGGTGTCTACTTGCAATCTCCATGAAAACTTGTCACTTTAATCTGGACATTAATGAAGAGCTATAGCAAGCAAGGGCATGGCTAAAATCTCAGCGATGAGTTTCAAATTACCAATGACTAATAGGACACTTGCTTTTCTCCAGAGACTCGCAGGTGAAAGTAGTAGAACTTGTAATATCATCAGTTTGTTCTAAGTCTAGGTCATCAGTATTTCTGAAGTAAATGCACAAAAATCAAAATGTTGCATTCTTAATATCTTCATGAGCGAGGGGAATATAGGCATAATCTACTAGGCAGTAATAGCAAGTTGTTGCAGCCTAGGAAGAAGCATGTTCAAGAAAACTGGATCCACAAATATACAATTAATCAGTATATCTCTGCCCAGTGAGGATTAATTAAAGTAATTAACTAAGTAAAGCTTAATAAATAAATTAATTACCCACCCTTACCCAGTGAGGATACTTTGCAGTGTCTTTTATTTTCATAACAACTTGATCATGTGATAGACTTAAATGGAAGGTTTAATGAGTACATCAGTGAGTGACCTGGCTAATGACTTATTAAATAAAAAACAAAATACAATCAGGAAAAAGAAACATAACTTACTTGAACACAAATCACAGTTTTAATAGGAGATAACAGGAGCATGGTGCTGTACTGAAAAACTAAGATTTGACTTTTAGAAAATGAAGAAGTTTATATGATATTCACAGTAAATGTATGTGATGACCATGACTATAAAAGCAAAAGTGAATGCAGAGTTTTATCCCCTCCCCCAGAAAAGGCTGATGCTGGAGTAGCTTTGTCATAGGTTACTATAATACACAGTATTAACATTTTAACTTTCTGTCTTCACTTTTTATTCTGTGACTGTTTCATTAACTGACCTGTTCTCACTTTGAACTCAAGTATACAGGCAAGGAAAGTCTTGAACTTGCTACCTTTTACACTGGACTCCCCAAAATCTGGAATTATAGAAATAGTTCAAATCCTTGTGCATATACTTCTAACTTTAGTAAGATTTTATCAAAATATAGCTTGAAGATATTAGGTAGCAAAGTCAAGAAGTACATCCATTAACTGAAATTTCAAAACTATAGTATATATTAGCATAACAAACTTTTTAAAATTATGATTAAGATCTGATTATTTTACTACAGTGTGCTTTATATTGTTAATATATTTTACAAAGGAAATATTAAGAGAAAGGAGAATCATTAATACACTGTCAGGCACCCATCGTTTTGTGGTGTATTTCAGCTCTTCAGAATATATATTACAGAGACTTTTGGAGGAAAGAATTAGCATTGTGGTTGATAAATCTGAGGCTGGCAAGTCTCCTGACTTTGCTGTAAAAATAATAAAGTTCATCTTATGATCTTTCTTCCCCAGAGTGTACTGAATAGTAATGAATGGATGCTCATCTGTCTAGTAACCAAACCATGGCAGAAGACCAGGGTATTAATTCATGCAAAGTGCTTGACATCACACCAAATACCAAGTGAACTAGGATTTTTTTTTAGTAATTAGAATTTTTCATTCATTTTACGTATCAACCACAGTTTCTCCTCCTTCCTCTTCACCCATTCCTCCCCACCTCCCATCATTCCAGCATGGCAAATATGTTCTCAAAAGCAAGGTTAAGTGCCAGTGATAAGTTCTAATACCAGTACTAGATGGCCCACAAATATACCAAGGCACACAAATGTTACACACATGCAGAAGGCCTAGGTCAGCTCCATGCAGGCTCCCTAGCCGTCAGTTCAGAATCAGCGAGCTCCCACAAGCTCAGGTAAGCTCTCTCTGTGGGTTTCCCTGTCATGATCTTGATGCCCCTTGCTCCTACAATCCATCCTCCCTCTCTTCAACAAGACTCCTGGAGCTCGGCCCAGTGCTTAGTTATGATTCTCTGCATCTACTTCCATCAGTTACTAGATGAAGGCTCACTGATGACAATTATGGCAGTTACCAACCTGATTAGGAGATGACTAATGGAGGCATCTTCTCCACTTTTCATAGGAGTCTTAGCAGGGACATCCTTGTGAATTCCTGGGAGACTCCCTAACACCAGGTTTCTCCCTAACACCAAAATGCCCCCCATAAAGATATCTCTTTTATTACGCTCCCCCTCCGTCCACATGCCCAACCAGATACCTCATGTTCCCATCACCCTCAATCCCCCTCCCTGCCCACAGTTTACCCAGAAGATCTCTTCTATTTCCCCATGAGTTCCTCTTCGGGCTCTCCTTGTTACCTAGCCTCTCTTGGGCTGTGAACTGAATTTGGTTATCCTTCATTTTACACCTAATAACCACTTATGAATGCATATATATCATATCATATTTGTCTTTTGGGTCTGGGTAACCTCACTCAGGATGATTGTTTTCTAATTCCATCCATTTGCCTACAAATTTCATGTTGTCATTGTTTGTTACAGCTGAGTAATACTCCATTGTGTAAATGTGCCATAGTTTTTACCCATTCCTCAGGAAAGTCCTCTAGGTTGTTTCCATGTTCTGGCTATTACAAAAAACGCTGCTATGAACATAGATGACCAAGTGTCCTTGTGGTATGACTGAGCATCCTTAGGGTTGTCCAAGATTGGCAAAGCTGAGTCTTGAAGTAGATTGATTCCCCATTTTCTAAGTAACCACCATCTCGATTTCCAAAGTGATTGTACAAGTTTGTACTCCCATCAGCAGTGGAGAAACATTCATTCCCCTTACCCACGTCCTCTTCAACATAAGCTGTCATAAGTGTTCTTGATCATAGTCATTCTGACAGGTGTAAGATGGTATCTCAAAGTCATTTTGGTTTGAATTTCCCCTATGCTTAAGGATGTTGAACAATTAAGTGTATCTCAGCCATTTGATATTCTTCTACTGAGAATTCTCTGTTTAGACCCGTTCAGCAATTTTAATTGCGTTATTTTGTATTTTGATATCTAGTTTCTTGATTTCTTTATATATTTTAGAGATCAGCCCTATGTTAGATATGGGTAGTTGAAGATCTTTTCCCATCCTGTAAGTCTTGTTGATCTTGTCCTTTGCCTTACGAAAGCTTCTCAGTTTCAGGAGGTTCCATTTATTAACTTCCAATTTCAGTATCTTTGCTACTGGTGCTGTGTTCATGAAATGATATCCTGAGCCAATGCTTTCAAGGATACATCCTGCTTTCTTTTCTATCCAGGTAAACTGGGATTTTTATGATGGTGAAGCAGTCCCTGAGTCCAATTATTATGTCACTTTCCATAATTCCTGCTTTCTGCTTTAGATGGCTCACTATTATTTAAGTCAATTCAAATTTCTATCAGGTCTTGGGTTGATTATCATAATAAAGTCCTAAGTTATTTTAATATTCCTGATCTTGATTCTTCTTCTTGAAACTACTTTAACCACTAGAATTGTTATAATTGACTTTTCTGAAATGAAATTTATACTAGGAACCTCTCCATAATGCTTATTAGGAAAACACAGGGTCTCCCAGATATAGATTATAATATACAGTTTACTTTCTCTTAACACTTTGAACATTTTATAACCATTTACATCCCCTAATAGGAAATTTTAAGTATTATATGATGTAAGCACCCTACACAGGCTTTCAATTTTCCTTGTTTTTAGTCTATTAAATACAGTACCTAACAGTTTACCCAATTCATACCCAAATCCTCAATTTTCTTTGTTTTATATACTTGTATTATAAGATTGACCTTTTTATTATTAGATAAATGGATAAACATATGTGATAGATGAGGTGTAACTGTATGTATGTGTATATACATATGCGTAAGTTCTTTTTTGTACAGACTCTTTGATGGTTACACATGTTCAAATTAGGATATACCTTGCTTAATTCTTTTCTTTCTGTCCATAAAGAATTAACACTTCCTCTGCTCTCATTTCTAACTTCCCCAATATTTATGCTAAAACCTCTTCTAAATTTTACATGTGCATACACTTATATCCACTTCTAAGTTTTACATATGCACATACATGTAATCACTTGACACAGACAAATAGGTCTTGTTTCTGAGCAGTTTTTGATACAATAAACCTTGTTTAAGCAAAGCAGAACCTAACATGTAATATGGTTATTGATAATTTGGAAGGGCTATCATCTAGTCCTCAGTAAAATGATGGGTCACTTTATAAAGATGTTATTAGTTAATACTTCTAAATTAAATTAAATTCTTTTAATTTTGTCCTTTACAGAACTTTTAATACTTTCTTTCCATATTGTTTTATAAAATGCAAATAGTTACTATTTATATGAAGTGTAAAATTATATTCCTTAAGCAATAAATTATTTTTCATATTTTATTTCATATTATTTCTAATCTTATTTTACTATTGCTTTATGGATCTCTAGTTTAAATGACAAGTGCACCATATATATTGGGTATGTGAACACTTGGTCCCCAGTTGGTGAAACTACTTACTAGAGAAAGTTTGTCACTAGGGGTGGGTGGGTTAAGGGACTTTAAGCTATCATAGCACATCTGGTTTGCTCTCTTGGCTTCATACTTGCAATTCAAGATCTGAGCTCTTAGCTGCCTTCTCCAACCCTTCTTATACCTACTGGCTGTCATCCCTCCCGACATGATGGGCTCTTCTCCCTCTGGAACCACAAGCCAAAATAAACCCTTTCTCCCCTGAGTTGCCTCGACTATGGCATTTTAATACAGTAAAAAAAGAAGTGACAACTTCATCTAGTCAACAAAATATGAGGGAAATGTAGCATGTTCTGGCATTCCTGGCATGAGAAATCCATGTCAGCAGATTGAGAAAGGAAAAGGAAATAGGAAAGGAGGAAAACACATATTTAGGAGTTTGATATAAACTAGGCTGTAGGAATATGAAAATCTAATAGCAGTCTATACTAAGCAATATTTTTTAAAGCAATTTGAATCTTACTACTTTACAATGATCAAATGGCAGTGGAAAGAAACTTGGTGTTTGGGGATAGTTTGTGTGACTTGCTTTTAAATATTCTATTTTCTTCTCAATTGCCTTCCTTTGCCAGTCCAGACAGTCATGGGGAAAGCTGAAGTTTGCATTCTGAGATTCATACTTTCTGTATATCAGGAAATGGTAAGTGAGAACAGAAGTTGTTCTGGTTCAACTGATGATGACTTTGATTTTTCAGTGACAGCAATAGCAACTATATTTAATTCCAATTCTCACCCCCAAACTGGTTAGAATAGGAGAGACAGGAGGAAAAATAAAGACAGTGGAATCCCCATTTCTCTGATATTTAAGAAACTTTCATAGCAGGTAGATAAGCTAAGCCAGGTGTAATCTTTTTTTGTGCCTTTCAGATCTTGGTTTGACCTTTCATAATATCTAATCTCTTGTGAGAATGAGAAAGTACATTACTCCTTCACAGTGAGTGACCACTCAACCTCTTTTCAAATTGGCACTGGATCCCAGACAATGAAGAGATAGTCAACTATGCTGTAAGTCCCAGAACAAGAATAGACAATCATCTTTCTGTGAAACCATATATAAACATTCCCATCACTCTTTGATATAATTTTCTCTCCTGAATTTGGCTATTTTCTGGAGTGACTGAGATGAGAAATTAAAATGGAAAGTCATTTCATAGTTCCCCAACACCAACTTGCTGTTTCACTGGCTGTGCTTGTACCATGCTCATGATAAGACCTCATGAGAAGTGAAGGGAGGAGAAACTGTGGTAAGGATATATTTTATGAGACAGCAATCTCTTTTTGATAAAAAGAAATAATTATCCTTTAATAAAGAATTATCCATATCTAGCATAGAATGTGTCTCTGAAATTTTCAAGTATATTTTCTAAATGTTATCATATAAAGTTTTGGAAAATTGTTATCCATCATCTATCTATCTGTCTGTCTGTCTGTCTATCTATCTAATTATTTAATATTGAGGGGAATGTGTCATGGTGCATGAGTCAGAGAACTTGCAGGAATTGGTTAGCTGTCTTTCAACCTTATGGTGGCTAGGATTTGAACTCAGAGCATCAGTCTTGTTCCATCTCACTTCCATACAGATATTAAATATCTACTTTTAAATAGAATGTGATACAGAATAATTCCTTTTTGTTGTTTCATCAGGTTTTTCTTTATGTCTTTGTTTTGTGTTTGTTTATCTGTGTAGCTATGGCTTTCCTAGAACTCAGTCAGTAAACCAGGCTGGCCTCAAACTTAGAGATCTGCATACCTCTTCCTCCTGTGTGCTGGGTTTAAGGTGTGTGCCACTGCTGCCTACTAGAGAAAACAAACAAACAAAAGAGCTCCTTTAACTCTTTCAGTGTTTTAATGGCATTGCTAATTTCTGTTACTTTGTGTAATAACAGGGGAAGTTTTAGGGTCTTTTATTCCTCTATTTTTATTAGACTAGATTCGGGTGATCAGTATTAAGTATTAGATGATGGTATGCATATCTCAGATATATGCCAAGGAGCAGGGGACTAGTATGACGTTTTGCATGGAACAGCTGGACAAACTTGCAAAGGAAACTGCAGATTTCCATTTAGTATGTTTCTTCCAAACTGCATTCTTAAAAGAAATGCTTCTGTTTGATTGGTTGGTTTATATTAATTTGCTTGGTTCAGTTAATTCTGTATTGACTCCCATGTGCATCGTACAATTCTTCTAATTTTAAATATTGCATTCTTACTCTTTTGCTATTACCTTTTATGTTTTCTTCAAGTGCTTCAGGCTTCCTTCAGTATCTGGATTCTCTTCTCACAACTGACATAAGCAAACAAACGGCGAGGATTTTTTGATTTTCTCTAAGACCTGACAGACCTTGACTACTTTATTATGTGAAAGATGAAATGTCCTCACCAAATGCCTTTCTGTCAAAGGATCAGGAACATCAAGAGTCATCCTTTCAGTCTCAGTTAGAAATACACACACTCACACAGACTTGCACACACACATCTATAGCAGGAACACAGAAACACACAGAATACATGCACACACACACACACAAATACACACACACGCGCATGCGCACACATGATCCTTTGCTGTAATTACATTTGCTTGCTTCTCAGAAAGAAGGTCTGGTTCTCAGCTATGCGATCCTTGAATTCCGTTACCTTAATAAGCATCTAAACTCTATGATGATATCTACTGTTTCCCAAAGAAAAGAGATTCCTCATTACTGAATTTTCCAAAGTTTAGATGCGTTCTTTATTAACGCATTCCAAATTACCTTAAAATAAAAAGTACTTTTGAAAAGGAAGCACAAGGAGTCTATTTGGGAGAGTGGAAGAGACAAGCATGGTAATGGGGTAAGAATGAATATGATCAAAGTACTTGATATGAACATTCAAAAATGCCACAATAAATCTATAATTTTGTGGAATTAAGACTTACTGATTAACAAAGGAAAAATATATTATGGAAATACTTTGCAAATCTAGAGCAATTAATTATTCTTAAGTAGTATAAAGTATGTGTTCTATATGCCTCGATGCCGTAAGCCTTTGATCCCATTTTAATATGATATTTTTTAGTTAGCCATAACACCTTATTTGCCCTGGATGGTTGTTATGTCCAGACTTCAAAGGACCAATCAACAAAATTGAAAAAAAAAATCCAGCTTTCAGCAGTTTTGATATTTTTTTGATATATTTTTGTGTCTTTGTTGAATATGAATGAATTCTTTCCTATTTTGTTTTATATTTTGTGTCTCTTGTTCTACCATCTTTAAGACTTATTCTTTAAGTGTCTGAGATCTCATATTCTCCAGGTATCCCTGTATTTTGACATGTAGAGAATTGCTTTTCAGACAACATGATTCTATTTATCAGCCTGGTCAGCTTCATAACTACTTTAGATGAGATCTTTTTAGGGTCTGTTTCAAGGGACTGCCCCTATCATCCAGGAGGGCAAGGGGCACTTCCAGATTCAATATTCTTGGACTTATGTACCCTAATCTATCCAATCTAATAAAATATCCTATCATCATCCTGCCATGGGCTTTAAAAAGATCAGCCTCTAAGTACTTCTGATTTCATATCTGCTGAAGCTCTGATATCACGTTGATTAAAACCTGAGGTAGACTTTAAAGATGTGTTGTTTTCTAAGCTATCTTCTATGTGGGAGTTTGCAGCACATTTAGCCTTGCTGGGTCTCTGCCTTTCACAGAGTTCCTTAAGTTGGGTGCATGAGTCTCAACACTTGGTTTTGCAATAAAGTATCATCTTTAAAAAAAAATAAAAAAAACTTAAATCACCGTTTCCATAGCAATTAAGTTATGCATCCACTTGCTTTCCATAAGCTTTGGCTTCCCATATTAATTAGAAAAAGATCCAGGACTGAGAATAAATCATAAGTCACTGATTATAAGTCATAAGTGTGATTGGCACACACCTAATCTAAGTACTTGTAAGACAGATGCCAAAGAATGTTGAGTTGGAGCTTGGTCTTGACTATTACTTTCTAGACCAGTCTGTGTTACATAGTGAGATTCAGTCTCAACAACAGAAACAGCAAATCCTCCCCAGCCCCAACAACAACACCCTATTAACTACAGGTCAAATGTTTAGTAATTATGGTGTCACTGCCTGCCAGGTGTTATCTGACTTGTCAGTGAGTAAGTAAATAACTCAATACTCAAACATATTCTAATAATATGTATTTGTGAGACAATCTTCATACAAAGTGTGCTAACTTCAGTTCTAGAGCTGGAAATAAAAATGAATAGTGCTAGCAGTGGCTTTATTAGGAAAAATTGCTTAGCTGTAAGAGTGAAGGAAAAGCTGGAAATGAAATGGTGTCAGGGAAGAGAAAACACTTTGATATATTCCCTATTTGTCCATCATTGAAAAACATAATTGTTCAGGTCAAGAAGGTCACATCTTCCAGAGAGCATGGGCACACACACTCTATCCTAAATAATTTCCCCAAAGCAGAAAATAAAAAATTAATCATTCATCATACATGACTGCCTTTGATTTACTACAATGTACTTTCCCAGAGGTTTGGTTTTGTTTTGCTTTGCTTTTTTGTTTTGTTTTGTTTTTTGTTTTTCAAAACAGGGTTTCTCTGCCCAGATTTCTTTGTTATGTTACCCAGGACTCTACTTAAGAAAAGCAAATTGCATGTTCTTCACCTTAGTCAGAAAGAAGCCAAGGATCAGATGGTCTACTAATATGGCAAAATTATACATCTCCTGAGGGCATGGTCTGTTGTAACAAGATAGGCGGGGCTGAGTCCCCAGCACCCGGCCACCTGCACGGCTAGCTTTATACCCGAAATAATTACACAGAAACTGTATTCTTTTAAACACTGTCTGGCCCCATTAGTTCCAGCCTCTTATTGGCTAGCTCTTACGTATTAATCTAACCCATTTCTATTAATCTTTGTAGCCCACGAGCTGGCTTACCAGGAAAGATCTTAACCTGTGCCTGTCTGGAGTGGGACAATCATGGTAACTCTCTGACTCAGATTCTTTCTCCCAGCCCTCTGTTCTGTTTACTCCACCCACTTAAGGGTTGGCCTATCAAGGGGCCTAGGCAGTTTCTTTATTCCTTAACCAATGAAATCAACAGATCGATATATGACACTCCCACATCAATGGTCAAGCCTGCCTTTCATCTTTTGTATTATGTTACAACAGAGTGCCAAAAGAAAAGTGAAGAGAGAACAGTTTCTCTTGGCTGCTCCAAGGTTTTCAGAAAGTAAAGAACAGATCTGGAGAGCACATGAGCTTATTCTCTACCCATGTCAAAAACTCCTCTTGTCAATGCTGACCTCACTTATGATCTAGTCTGCAAATAATTGTGTCATTTTAATGCAACAAGACATATAACAAAAATTCAAATTGCCATGACATATAGCGTGAATTTCTCCACATACCTTTATTGTGGTGAGGATTCTCAAAAGTATCCAACAGTCTTCGAGTATGCAATGTTTTGCTAGTGATAGATACCGTGTTCTGCCTTAGAGCCCTTGAACTTATTACTTTTAAGTGAAATTCATACACTTTGACCACTATCACCATACTCCTGCCTTATCTCCCAAATTCCTTGTTTGGGGAGCAAATTAACTAATTAACTGAGCAAGTGAAAAATTTAATTGAAGTTTTTTGATATGTAAGATGAAATCTGAAGTCCTGTCCTACTGATGCCCTGCTTCTTTCCAACTTGTTTCCTTCCTAGTTGTGTGTGTTGTGTGTGGGTACCCTTGGCTCATATGTAATCATGGTCTTAATGATCTTGTCATAAACAAAAGACATCATGTACAGTGCTCTTACCAACACTCTGGCTTTAAAAATCTTCCTCATGCCTTTTCTGAGATGGTCCCTTGACGGGTTATTATAAATGTCCTACTTAGGACTGAACATTAGGTAGTCATTTATTCTCAGCAATTTGATTACTTAGAAAACTCTGCATTAATCATCACCCACTGTACACAGGAAGCATTTCTGTCATCTGAAGTACAATAGTTCATGAATATAAATATAAAGACTTAGAAGCCAGTGTTGGCGGAAGCTGTTCATTCCTTCCCAGTCACCCAGACCCAAAATAACCACACAGAAGCTATATTATTTCCATTACTGTTTGCCAATAGCTTAAGCATATTTCTAGATAGCTCTTATATCTTAAATTAATCTACTTCTACTAATCTGTGTATTGCCACATGGTTGTGTCCTACTGGTAATGTTCCATCTGGCTTCTGTCTCCTGCATCTGTCTTCTGCGCCAGCTCCATGGCTTCTCACTGACTCTGCCTACTTTCTCCCAGCATTCAGTTTAGTTTTCCCCACCTACCTCTATTCTGCCCTATCAGAATTCTGCCTAAAGGCCAAGAGCTTCTTTATCCATTAACGAATAAAAGCAACACATACACCGAAGGACTTCCCACACCATTTCCCATTTTCTGTTCAAATAAAAAGGAAAGTTTTAATTTTATCATAGTAAAATTACATATAACAAAACATGTATCAAGCAAGAATTACAACTATGATATTTATATCTACTTTATCTTTTATCATAACTAAGGAAAACTATAATTCTAACTATCTATTCTTCAACTCCATCAAAGACTCCAGAAGGATATAATGTTACCTAAGTAAAGAGTAAGTGCACTGTAAGCCACTTTCAAAATTCTAGAATTGACAGAGTGATCTAGTTGTCTGGACAGTCACCCAAAGTTCCTCTATAACATTAAGGCTTAGAATCTTCAGCCTCCAGGCTCATAGTATTCAGAAGATTTTTCTATGAAGCAGGAAATATGAAGATCAGTTTTGCCTTGTCACTCTTGTTCCGGCTGGCATATGCTTCTTAGCAATTGTTAATATAGAATTCAGGACCAACAGTTGAATAAAATCATCAATTGACTTTTGCCCCAGGACATTTCCCTGATTGCACCTTTTCTAACTGTGAACACTAGCTAGCAAGAAGTGGGGTTCCAAGTCAGTCTCAGCTTGATTTCTCTGTTTCCTGTTTTGTTTTCTTCCTTCATTCTTCTTATCTTGCAAAGGTTTGATAATTTTATTGATAATTTTTGTAGAAACAGGTCTTTGTTGCATTTTTAAATGTTTTATTGAATTTACTTTCTATTGATCTATTTATTTATTTATTAATTTTGGGACTATGTTGTTTATAAGTCAGAGAACAGCTTGCAGAAATACAGTTGCTTGATTTCACCATGTAGGTCCTAGAGATTGAACTCAGTTTAGCAGCCTTGCTGGCATGACTTGCCTATTGAGTCCTCTCACTTGCTCAGCTTTTGCATTAATTTCATTGATTTCTGCTCTTATCTTTATTATTTAATTCTTTGTATTTTATTTGCCTTATACACATCTACCTAGGTTTTTGAAATGAGAGTTT
Organism: Microtus ochrogaster; assembly: GCF_000317375.1. Taxonomy (NCBI): domain Eukaryota; kingdom Metazoa; phylum Chordata; class Mammalia; order Rodentia; family Cricetidae; genus Microtus; species Microtus ochrogaster. The sequence continues at coordinate 2,046,764 of NC_022025.1, forward strand.
AGACTTTTTCTGCTAAACTTTGCACATAATGATATAATTTTTCCATTAAGTACTATTTAAAATGTCCATTATTTCAACATTTGATAAACTATATTTTCCCTTAAATGTAATTTTTACATTTATAATTAAATATAAAACTTCACAAATTTTTTATGTCTCATTTAGATAAAATTTTTGTTGAGTATATGAGATGCATCTATTTTATCTTAGTAAAATTGGTATACATTTATGAAACCTTAAGTAACTGTTTAACCAGAATAGCCATTCCTCTAGAAATTAGAGGACCATAAATGGAAATCAACAATAGGTGATACATAACTTCCAACACCTGTGCTACACTGGTGACACACCCTCTTTCTTATACCTGTATCCTCACAAGTAAGTTCCATGTATCTTAATCACAGTGAAAAAAATATATCCAGGCTTGGTTTGCAGAGTGGCGAGTATTATGTGTTCTCTCTGAACTCTTATCTGTTGCTTGCTATAATCTTATTAAACAGGGTAACTTTCAAAAATTGTTCTTATCCTTTTAATTATAATACTTTTATATAGAACACTTGAACATTATTTCATGTAAAGAGAGAAATGATCATAGATACAGATTCATATTTAGCCTCATAGAACCATGATAATGTTGGCTAATCAGGAACTTGACTATATCAATATTAAAGAAAGAAAAAATGATGGACCAAAAAGCAACGAGTTCATTCTTTATGGGATAGGAAACTTGACCCTGATTCCTAGAAATTCTTAGTTGTATAGTTACAACTGTGCAACAGAAGAAATGAAGAAGAAAAAAAGACACCCCCCAAACCTCCTCTCTTCCCAGATCTACTCCTCCTTCCATTTCGTCTTTGGAATAGAGCAGGCCTCTAAGACATCACAATGAAAAAGGTCAAAAGATGATACAGTTATATCGGCACTCTTTTGATAATTTCCTTTCTTCTCTAGCCTCAAACTCATTGACTTTTCCATGGCATGGAAAGTGGTGTATCTTTCTGATCAGAATCACAATTGTATAAACTTCCTCTTCCTAGTAGTCACATAAGAATAGAAGATCAGATCCCCAATTTACAAAACATTTTACTGTATCTTTGAATTTCAAAATAAATGTTTTCTTTATGATTATTTACACATATAAGACGCTTGATGTTGAATTATCAGTATTGCAATTTTTCAAGTATTGATGTTTAGAAAGATAACTGGTAATTACCTAATAATATGTAATTTGAATATATGAAATATATAGTATCAATAACTATAAAAGCTATTTTAAATTTTAATGAACTTAGATGTTTACCAGTATATAAGATAAAAAATAGGAAATAATTTATGTCAATTAGTCATTTTTTTCTTTTGCTCATATCTATACTGCTTTCCTTCCCAAAGCAGAATAATGTGGGATTCTCCTCTGTATGCTGTGAATATGTTTTATTACTATTGGTGAATAAAGAAGATACTTCAGCCTACGGCAAGGCAGAGTAAAGCCAGGTGGGAAATCCCTAACAGAGATATATATAGAGAGAGTAGGTAAAGTCAGAAATAGAAAGACACCATGTAGCTGCTGAGGAAGGACTCATAGTAACCTTACCAGTACACCACAGCCTTGTGGCGATACACAGATTAATAGAAATGGGTTAACTTAAGATATAAGAGTTAGTTACTAAGAAACCAAACAATGTTGTAATTGATATAGTTTCTGTGTGATTATTTGGGTCTAGGCAGCTGGAAAACATAAATGTAATCTCTGCTTACAACAGAATTGTTAGTTATACACACAGTAGTACCATAAACTTATGCTAAGGCCAGGGACTGCATCCACAAAAATTCCCTTCCCTTGATAGTGTTGGATTAGAGTTTGTCAGTAAAAGAAATTTTCACAAACACACACAAACACGTCCGTGCGCTCACACACACATGCACACATACACACACACTACACAAATTGTTCATGTTTTCTGACTAAGATTAAGGTCTTATTAATTGTTTAAAATGTTCAACAGAGATAACTTCAAAAGAGCTTCAAAATTTGTTAGGAAAAATGAGATCAACAAAAGTTCTTTTTAGGTACCATAGTTAAAGCAGCCACACGGACATAACTTATTCTCAGTCATGAACAAATACAGCCCCACATTTCTCTGGGAAGCACATGTAGGAACACTAAGCTCGTTAATACTCCACCATAATCAAGTTTCACTCTTCATAGGAAATCCAACACGTTTGGATATTAACTACCACCAAACCACATAGAAATATGCATAAAGAGAAGACAGTGATGTGCATGTGTGATCCATACAGCAACTGATTTCCTCTATGTTTTGACCTAAAATTTTTCACCATGCCACCTCATCAGCAGGAGACAGGAATGTTGACTAAAATTACATTTTATCTAAAGATGGCATTTTAACCTATTTCTCAAGGGTCGTCACAAAGCTATCTCTAGAAATAGGTAGTCATGTTGATTTGCACTGAATTTTGAAAATGGATTGAAAAATTAGTACATGATGATTTATTGCTGAAAACTGCAATGAATTTGTAGGCATACAAATGTGTATAAAATTAGACAAATATAGAGGAAATGGCCAACTACACAGGCACTCAATGTGTCTCTATAATTACTGTTCTGTATTATGTTTATAGAAATGGAGATATTAGCCTCTTGGAGATCATATCCTCAGAGGAATATTAGACTGTAGTCAAGAATATTGTGTATTGATTTATTTAATTCATTTTTTCTGTCTTCTGAGATAAGATATAAAAAGTGTTGGTCTCTTTAAGATACTAAATATTAAAGAGGGTATAACACTAATTGTTTTTCTAGTTCTATATTTCTCATGGATTTTGTAGAGTTGGTGGCAGATAACTGAATAAAATTATTTTGATTCTAAATGTATAAAATTCTATATGAAGAACACAGCTTTTGTTTCCCATATTCATTATTATGCTATTCATAACATCCAGAGACTGGAAACAGCCTAGATGTCCATCAATGAGTGAATATACAGAGAAAATGTGGTTCATTTATACAGTGGAGTGTTATTCAGCTAAGAAAAAAATGTGTATCGGTGTAAACGAATGCAGACAGATTGTAAATATATATATATGTATAGCTTTAATAGACTTACAGAACCACCATTCCCACGGAGACCAGTAAAGCAGAAGCAGTGGCTGGGAGCACGCTCGCCAAATTTATAGGCAAACATTAGCCCGATGATGGAGGAAGGTCATTGGTTGATTTAATAAAGAAGCTGCTTGACCTGATAGGTTAGAACATAGGTGGGAGGAGCAGACGCTGGGAGGAAGAGGAAGTGAGGTCAGAGACTCAACAGCTCTCCTCTCGGGGGCAGACGCCT